>NW_004444077.1:2113871-2120900 GCF_000243295.1 Trichechus manatus latirostris
CTGCAGCTGTGTGACTTGGGAGAGGCCTCTACCCTGATCCACGGACTTGGGACGTTCTAGCCTCTACAATCACGTGAGCTGTTTCCTTGATATAATCTCTCTCTCTGTATATATTTGTACACTTTACTGGTTTTGCTTCTCTAGAGAATCCAGCCTAAGACAGCATCTGTCAGAATAATTTGCTTATTTATAGATGAATTATAATTAGAACTTAGCAGGGTCTTACCTCTTTTGTCAAAGGTCAGTTGTGATTGTGTTCAAGATTAGCCCAACATAAAAGTATCCTTCTGGATTCCAGTAACCAGGGTCATCATGATCCTTAAGCTTCTTGATGATTCATTAGTTTATAAGCTATACTAAGATTTCCCATAGGATATTTTTACTTCATTCTGAGGGGTCACCAGGAATATGAACATTCAAATACTGTTTGCTTTCAGTTTGTACAAGTATAGCCTGCTAAACCAAGCATTAGAAATAGACCAGGAAGAAAGAAAAAGAGAAATCTCGTATGTTTACCAGAAAACAGACACTGAAACACAATATTTAAAAAAAAAAAAAAAAAAACACATGTAGGTTTTATTTACCTATCTTATTCAGTCATATGTAATTAATTTTCATTCTATTGGATCTTGGGTCAACTACTGTCTACTTTCATAAAGTTGTTTCTGCCTGGATTAACCTAGCGCTGTAAATCCTGACTCGAACCTATGATATAGTTTGATAGGTGCTGCTCATGGTGGTGATGTCAGCTGGCCTGGAAAGCCTACACCCATAAGTCTTTTCCTTACAGCATTGGTAGTTAAGAGTGCCTTTGACAGTCATCTCCTCCAAAGCTCTAAGACATTCCTTCTTTGTTATTTTTTCTAGAAAGCCCTGTTTGGAGCCTATAGCTAAAAAGAGACATTTATGTGAGGTGAGAGGAGAAGAAACCACCTATTGGCTGACAAAACTGAAAGTTTGTGGTAACTCTTTCTGAATAAATACGTGAGGAAAAATTATGGGAAAACAAGTGAGCAAGCTATGTTAACCAAGAAAAGTAATGAAGTCCTAAAAAATGAAAGGATAAGGACTCGAAGGAATAACAAAAATACCAAAGCCTCATGTATGTCAGGATATGAGTCAGAATAATTACTGGCTAGGAAAATGGAAGGTGAAACAAGAGGAAGGAAAGTAATGACATCTGAGGTCATTGTACTTAAAAGAAATAGTATTATCGTTTGTGGAAACAGTTTGGATTTGTTGGAAAAAGAATTGCAGATACATTAGCTAAGGAAGATTTTATATACTTAGAAAAACCTGTGAGCATTAAATGAAATTAAAAAATATTTTTAAATATTCAAAAGCAGCTACTGGGCATACAGGAGTATTTCTGTTGATTGTAGCTGTCTTCAGCAATCCCAAAGAGTGGTTTATTCACTGTGTTAGCACTGACTTGGAAATTACTATAAAAGAAAAAATGGGTAAAAACCATGTCAAATTAAATTACTGTTACATACAGCCACATGGCCTGCTCATTCATTTTAAGGAAGCTCATTAGTCCGCAAAGCAGCTTTTTCAAGTATTTTTTGAATATTTTCTCTATCTACTGCCCATTTGGCTGTTAAGTTAGGCTTAGAAGCCTGAGTAAGTATCCAATTATTATTTTTCCAGGTGAAAAGCAGTGGGCTTGAAGCCAGTTTTAGTTTTCTAAAATGAGAACAACTTAGGAGCAAACTAAATATAAAAAACACATTTCATCCTTCTTTCTTAGATGATCCTTAGATGGCCCCTCAGCTCTGTGGCCAGTGGAAAGAATGAACCCCATCTCCTTTCTTTTCCTTCTGTAGAAAACTCCACTGGGCAGGAAACCCAGCCCGTGGTCATGCCTGCCTCCTGAGGAACTCATTCCCATGTGGGTGCCTCTGCTCTTCTTCTATAAATCCTCATCTTACTCTCTGTGCTTACTTGAAAGGCAAATTAACTGCCAAGGTCTAGCTACAATCCCATTTACTCTGTGAAGCTGGTTCTGCTACCTCTGGCTTTTATTTATCTCCCCTTACTGCCCAAACACAGTGCTCAGAGGCTATTCCATAGTGTGTTCAGCATTTGTGGATAAAATGATGCATTTATAATGTTACAAAAAAAAAAAATAGGAGCACTGATGGTGCAATGGTTAAGTGCTCGACTGCTAACCAAAGGCTGGCTGTTTGAACCCACCCACCTCCTCCTCAGGAGAAAGACCTAGTGATCTGCTCCCATAAAGACTGCAGCCTAGAAAACCCTATGGGGCAGTTCTACTCTGTCACATGGCCTTGCTGTGAGTTGAAATCGACTAGACAGCACACAACAGTAATTATGTAAAATAGTAATAAGTGCTCACAAAATAGTGGTAGTAGCTTTATATGATGAAAAAAAAGAGGGAATCTTATCATACCCTCTCTAAGTCATGTTACTTCACTGCATTAGTCAATCACTTATGCTGAAAATGGTGTAGAAGAAAAGGAAAAGATAAGACAATCCATAGTTACTTGTCCTTTCAATCTCAAGAATAAGCCAAAGGTAGAGAGTGTTGGTAGATCTTCACAAATAAAAGTAGTTGAGTTACTTTTGGGCAGAATTTCCACTGTTCTGATAAGAAGGAAATACATATACATATATGAACTATGAAATACAAACTGTATAATTTTAATGGTTCTGCATATGAGTTAAATACTTATACTTGCATTTAAAAGTGACATTGCACAATATAAATATGAACAGTAAAATATGCTAATAATTAAAAAATTTTTTCTTTACTTAAAATGACATTAATTGCTATGGGGGGAAAATGAGCAAGAAAGAGGGACTAGGATTGGGATGTAGGCCTCACTGAGACTATAAAATTTGAGCCAAGACCTACAGGAAATGATGGAGCAATTCATGGGCATATCTGAGGGAATAACATTGCAGGAAAACAGACCCAGGGTTCAGAACAGCAACCCCTCAAGCCCTGCAGAGCCCAAACTGCACAAACATAACACAGTAGCCCTGGAGGGAATAGCTACACTAAAGGCCCTGAGGAATATGCATAGCAAGTCTTAAAAACCGCCAGGAAGTCTGTGAACTGGAGCCCAGTGAACCAGAGGGAGTGTGGTCAAGAGGCAATGGGAGGTGAGGTGGTGGTGCATTATATATAAAGTTTGGCAAACTGCTTCCCACACTTAATGTATTTTGAATATTATTCCATGTCAGTATATAATCTGCCTTTGTATTTTGAATTTTTATAGTATTCCCTTTTATCTACCATGTGTCTGTCAGTTTGTTGTATGGTGGTGTTGTACTGTGTCAGACCATGTTGCTGTGATACTGGAAGCTTTTCCACCAGTATTTCAAATACCAGCAGGGTCACCCTTGGCGGACAGGTTTCTGCGGAGCTTCCAGACTAAGATAGATTAGGAAGAAGGACCTGGCAGTCTACTTCTGAAAAAATTAGCCGTTGTAAACATTATGAATAGCAACAGAACATTATCTGATAAATGCCAGAAGATGAGCCCCTCAGTTTGGAAGACACTCAAAATATGACTGCGGAAGTGTTGTTGCCTCAAAGTAGAGTCAACCTTAATGATGTGGACGGAGTCAAGCTTTCGGGACCTTCATTTGCCAACATGGCATGACTCAAAATGAGAAAAATCAGCTGCAAACATCCATTAATAATCAAAACATGGAATGTACGAAGTATGAATCTAGGAAAATTGGAAGTCATCAGAAATGAAATGGAAGGCATAGAGATTGATATCCTAGGCTTTAGTGAGCTGAAATGGATTGATATTGTCCATTCTGAATCAGACAATTGTATGGTCTACTATGCCAGGAATGACAAATCGAAGAGGAATGGAGTTGCATTTTATTGCCAAAAAGAATATTTCAAGATCTATCTTGAAGCACAACGCTGTCAATGATACAATAATATGCATATGCCTACATGGAAGACCAATTAATACGACCATTATTCGAATTTACACACTAATGCCAAAGGTGATGAAATTGAAGATTTTTACTAACTTCTGCAGTCTGAAATTGGTCAAACATGCAATCAAAATGCATTGATAATTTCTGATGATTGGAAAGCAAAAGTTGAAGATGAAGAAGAAAGATTGGTAGCTGGAAAATATGGCCTTAGTGATAGAAAAGACACCAGAGATTGCATAACAAAATTTTGCAAGACCAACGACTTCTTCATTGCAAATACCTTTTTTCAACAACATAGATGGCAACTCTACCCATGGACCTTGCCAAATGGAATACACAGGAATCAAATCTACTACATCTGTGGAGAGAGATGATGGAAAAGCTCCATATCATCAGTCAGAACAATGCCAGGGCCAACTGCAGAACAGACCATCAATGCTCACATGCAAGTTCAAGTTGAAGCTGAAGAAAAAACAAGTCCACAAGAGCCAAAGTATGAGCTTGAGTATATCCCACCTAATTCTGGAAAGCATCTCAAGAACAGATTTGATGCATTGAACACTAATGACCGAAGACCAGATGAGTTGTGGGATGACATCAAGGACATCACACATGAAGAAAACAGAAGGTCACTAAAAAGACAGGAAAGAAAAGCCCAAAATGGATGTCAGAATAGACTCTGAAACTTGCTCTTGAATGTAAAGTAGCTAAAGCAAAAGGAAGAAATGATGAAATAAATGAGCTGAACAGAAGATTTCAAAGGGCGGCTCAAGAAGACAGAGTAAAGCATTATAATGAAATGTGCGAAGACTTGGAGTTAGAAAATCAAAAGAGAAAAACATGCTCCACACTTCTCAAGCTGATAGAACTGAAGGAAAGATTCAAGTCCTGAGCTGCAATTTTGAAGGGTTCTATGGAGAAAATATTGAATGACATAGGAAGCATTAAAAGCTGACGGAAGGAATACACGGAGTCACTGTAAAAAGAATTGGTTGATGTTTAACTACTTCAAGAGGTAGCATATGATCAAGAGCTGATGGTGTGATGGTTAAGATTGTGTGTCAACTTGGCTGGGACATGATTCTCAGTGTTTGTATGTGATCACTCTCATGATTGAATCTGCTATGAGTAGCCAATCAGTTGAAAGGGAGTTTCCTTGGAGGTGTGGCCTGCATCCAAATATAAGCAGATGTTCTGGCTTTTTGCTTACTCTGGATCCTGCAGCTGCCTCCTGTTCGTCTGACCTCTGGTTCTTGGGACTTGAGCTATCAGCATATCTGCTGATCTTGGGATTCATCGATCTTCACAGCCTGTTAGTGGAGACCTGCTCTCTGACCTGACGATCTTGGGTTCACCAGCCCCTGTGGCTATGTGAACCAGGAGAGGCCTTGCGGTCTTGCCTGCCACTCTTGGGATTTGTCGATATTCACAGCCTGTGAACAAGAGACCTGCTTTCTGACCTGCCAGTCTTGGGTTTGCCAGCCCCTGTGGCTATGTGAGTCAGGAGAGGTCTTATGGTCTCGTCTGCCAATCTTGGGATTCGTCAGTATTCATAGCCTGTGTGAGCAAGAGCCTTGCTTTCTGACCTGCCAATCTTGGGTTTGCCAGCCCCTGTGGCTACATGAATCAGGAGAAGCCTCTATCCTAATCCACAGACTTGGGATGTTCCAGCCTCTACAATCACATGAGCTGTTTCTTTGATATAAATTTCTCCATATGTGTCAGACAAACTGGTAAAAGAAAGAGATGCTCTCAGGGCTTCAGAGTCAAAGCTCAAGTGCCGCATAAATGAGCTGAAGGCTTCCACTTGTGCTTTGAAAGAAAGCCTTACTTCTTGTCGTAACAGAGCTGAAATTGCCAAAAACCAAACCCAGAGTCTTACAGTAAAAGTGGCTGAATTACAATGCCAGCTCAATTGCCAACATTCAGAGGTGTCTGAAGTTAAAGTAAGGGCATTGATTGGGAAGAAATGGGATCCTGAAACTTGAGATGGGGACAGATAGGCAGATAATCAGGAAGCTGGAGACACTGATGCCTCTGAATTGTGGTGTTGGCGAAGAATATTGAATATACCATGGACTGCCGAAAGAATGAACAGATCTATCTTGGAAGAAGTACAACCAGAATGCTCCTTAGAAGCAAGGATGGTGAGACTATGTCTTACATACTTTGGACATGTTGTCAGGAGGGATCAGTCCCTGGAGAAGGACATCATGCTTAGTAAAGTAGAGGGTCAGAGAAAAAGAGGAAGACCCTCAATGAGATGGACTGACACAGTGGCTGCAACAGTAGGCTCAAGTATAACACCGATTGTGAGCGTGTCGCAGGACCGGGCAGTGTTTCGTTCTGTGGTACATAGGGTTGCTATGAGTCAGAACCAACTCGACAGCATCTAACACCAACAACATATCCTTATTATTTTTCTGCCCACTTGTTCTATCAGTTACTGAAAGAGTGGTATTTAAATCTCTGGCAATAATTGTGAATTTATATCTGTTTAGCCTTTCAGTTCTATAACTTTTTGCTTCATGTTTCTTAAAGTTCTTTTATTAGGGGCATAAATGTTTAGGATTGTTATCTCCTTTGTATGACTTGATCCTTATCATTTTGAAATGAGCTTTTTTATCCTTCATAATATTCTTTGTTCTGAAACTTACTTTTTCTGATATTAGTATAACCATTCTTGCTATCTTTTGTTTAGTACTAGCATGGTGTATCTTTTTCCATCCTTTTGTTTTTAATTTACTTCTATCTTTATGTGTAAATTCCATTTTTTGTGGGCAGCATATAGTTGGATCTTGCATTTTTTAAACCCAGTCTGACAATCTCTATTTTCTTGGGGTGTTTAGAATATTTACATTTCATGTGATTATTGATATGGTTAGTCTGAGTCTATCATCTTGCTATTTGTTTTCCACTTTTCCATCTGATCTTTGTTCCCCTTTTCCCTCTTTCAATGCTTTCTTTTGAGTTAATTGATTTGAAAAAAAAATTTTTTTATTGTGCTTTAGGTAAAATTTCATGAAACAAATAGCTTCTCATTAAACAGTCAGTATACATATTGTTTTATGACATTGGTTAACAACTCCAAGACATGTCAAC
>NW_004444077.1:2122438-2123959 GCF_000243295.1 Trichechus manatus latirostris
ATCATTTTCCAAAATGGTTGTATCATTATGCATTCTCACCAGCAGCGCATAAGAGTTCCGATCTCCCCACAGCCTCTCCAACACTTGTTATTTCCAGTGTTTTTGATTCCTGCCAGTAATGCTGGGACGACATGGTATCTCATTATGGTTTTAATTTGCATTTCTCTAATGGCTAGTGATCGTGAGCATTTCCTCATGTGTCTGTTGGCCACTTGAATGTCTTCTTTGGTGAAGTGTCTGTTCATTTTCTTTGCCCATTTTTTAATTGGGTTATTTGTCTTTTTGTTGTAAAGGTGTTGGATTTTCTTTTAGATTATAGAGATTAGACCTTTGTCTGACTTGTAATGTCCAAAACTTTTTTCCCAGGCTGTAGGTTCTCTTTTTACTCTTTTGGCGAAGTCTTTTGAAGAGCATAGGTGTTTGACTTTTAGACAATCCCATTTATCTTATCTTCTGGAGTTTGTGTGTTGCTGGTTATGGTTTGTATCCTGTTAATGCCATGCATTAGGGCCTCTAGCGTTGATCCTCTTTTTTCTTCTATGAACTTTACAGTTTTTGGCTTTATATTTAGGTCTTTGATCCATTTTGAATTAGTTTTTGTCTATGGTGTGAGATATGGGTCCTGTTTCATTTTTTTGGAGATGGACATACAGTTTTGCCAGCACCATTTGTTAAAAAACACTGTCTTTTCCCCATTTGATGGACTTTGGGCCCTTGTCAAAGATCAGGGGACCGTAGGTGGATGGATTTACATCTGCATTCTCAATTCTGTTCCATTGGTCAATGTATCTGTCATTTACTAGTACCAGGCTGTTTTGCCTACCGTAGCTGTATAGTAGGTTCTGAGGTCAGGTGGTGTGAGTCCTCCTACTTTATTCTTCTTCAATAGTGCTTTACTTATTTGGGGTTTCTTCCCTTTCCATATAAAGGTAATGATTAGTTTTTCCATCTCTTTAAAGAATATTGTTGGTATTTGGATCTGGATTGCATAGTATTTGTATATTGCTTTGGGTAGAATTGTCATTTTCACTATGTTGATTCTACCTATCCATGAGCATGGTAAGTTTTTCCATTTATGTAGATCCCTTTGGGTTTCTTGCTGTAGTGTTTTGTAGTTTTCTTTGTATAGGTCTTTTACGTCCCTGGTTAGATTTATTCCTAAGTATTTTATTTTTTTAGGGTCTATTATAAATGGTACTGTTTTCATGATTTCCTTTTCATCATTCTCTTTATCGGTGTATAGGAATCTAACTGATTTTTGTATGTGTATCTGGTATCCTGCTACTCTGCTGAATCTTTCTAATAGTTCCAGTAGTTTTCTCATGGAGCCTTTAGGGTTTTCTACATATAGTATCATATCATCTGCAAACAGGGACAGTTTAACTTCTTCATTACCAATTTGGATGCCCTTTATTTCTTTTTCTTGTCTTCTTGCTCTAGCTAGAACTTCCAGCACAATGTTAAATAGGAGTGGTGATAAAGGGCATCCTTGTCTTGTTCCTGTTTTCAAGGGGAATGTTT
>NW_004444077.1:2125681-2161333 GCF_000243295.1 Trichechus manatus latirostris
AATTTATGTCTTTGTTTCTAAGGTGTGTCTCTTGTAGACAGCATATTAATGGATCCTGTTTTTTTATCCATTCTGTCAATCTCCATCTCTTTATGGGTGCTTTTAGGCCATTTACATTCAGTGTAATTACTGATAGGTGTAAGTTTATTGCTGTCATTTTGTAGTGCTTTTTTTTTTTTTTTGTGGTGCTGATGTTTTGTTTGTTCCTCTTACTCTCTTGTGCTGAATTCCTTTTGTTTGTGGATTTTTTTCTCATTTCTTTTGTTTTTGTAGGTTTTATTTTTATTGAGATTTGATGTTTTTCCTCTTTATGTTCATGAGTAGGTTTGTTAACTTTCTTTGTGGTTACCATGAAATTTACCCTTATCTTTGTAAGTTTGAAGCACTCTATCGTTACTTGGTATTGCCTTGCCTTCCTCTGCATTAGAAGGTTCTACCTACACCGTTTATTTCCTCCTTTATTGTTCTGACGTTGTTATCATTTACAGATCAACTGCTCTGATTCACTGTTGTATTTCTTTTGGTTTTAGGTAGTCCTTCAGAGTTAATTTCCTAGATTGGTATCTGGCTTGTACAATCCTGCATCCTAGATTCAGCCTGTGAGCTGATGTTGTTTGTTCTCAGATCAAAGGACTCCCTTTAATAATTCTTGTAAGTGTGGTTTGGTTTTTACACAGTCCCTTAATTTCTGTTTATCTTGATATGTCCTAATTTCACCATCATATTTGAATGAGTTTTGCAGGATATATTATTTTTGGCTGACAATTTTTTTCTTTCAAGGTTGTATATATGTCATCCCATTGCCTTCTTGCCTGCATGGTTTCTGCCAAACAATCTGAGTTTAGTCTTATTGTTTCTCCTCTGTATGTGACTTTTTGTTTTTCTCGAGCTGCTCTCAGGATTCTTTGTCTTTGGTTTTAACGAGTGTGATTATGATATGCCTTGGTGATTTTCTTTTGGGGTGTATCCTATATGGGGTTTATTTAGCTTTTTGGATGGCTAGCTTTTCATCTTTCATGACATTGGGGAAGTTTTCTGTCAGCAGTTCTTCAATGTTCCTCTCTGCGTTTTCTGTTTTCTCCCCCTTTTCTGGAACTCCTATCACTCACAGATTTTTGCTTTTGATTGTATTCCACATAATTCTCAGGGTCTCTTCACTTTTTTTCATTCTTTTGTCCGGTTTTTCCTCAGAGTTGTATCCAAGTGTTTGTCTTCAGTTTCGCTGATCCTGTCTTCCACCATTTCAAACCTGTTCCTTGGCCATTCTATGACACTGTCCATTTCTGAAATCTTGTTGTTTATCTTTTGGATTTCTAATTGTTGTTTTTGTATGATTTCTAGTTGTGAATTTATTTTGGCATTTTGTTCCTGCATTATTTTCCTGAGTTCTTCCAGTTTTTTGTCTGTATTTTCCATGAATTTGTGTGCGTTTTCCATGAATTTGTCTATTTTTTCCTCATTTTTGTCTGCTTTTTGCTTCAACTCTTGAATAACTCTGAATATTAGAGATTTGAATTCCCTATCCGTTCTAGTGCCTTTTCTTCTACTGGAAAGTCATCTGATGTTTTATTCTGGATGCCTACTAGAACTATCCTGTCCTGCTTTGGTAAATGTTTTGCTATTTTCTGCTATCTTTGGGGCATTCGGTAGTTATTTTCCTTGTTTATTGATTGTAGATTTGCTTGTTTCATCCTGCTTTTTTGTTTTATTTGGCTGTGTCTGAGCAGGCAGACTGTGTTCTTTGTTGTTTGCTCATCTTTGGGCACGATACTTTTTTCCTCCTTCTCCAATTGGCAGGGTCAGTCTCTCAGATATGGTAGAGCAGGGCAGGTCTAGCTGAAGAGGAGTTGCTGGGATGGGTTCTTTGTGGCACTTACGACAGCCACCAGGGCGGGCCAGCAATCAGTGTAGGGCAGGTTCCGGTAGGCTCTGCCTTGGCTGCTTGGTGGTGTGATTTTCAGTGCACAGTGCAGGTAGGTAGGATGGAGGTGGTAGATTATGATGTGTGGAGCCAAGATGGGTATGGGAGAGAGAGAAGTGAGGAACAGGAGCCAAAAGCATACAAAAAAACCAGAGTGCTGGGGAGCTTGCCATTGGAGTGGAGAGATGAGAGACTATGAAATGAAGAAAAACAAAAAGGAGAAGAAGAAGAGAAAAAAGTAAGGAAAAGAAAAGGAAAAAAATGAGAAAATAAAAATTAGAAAGAAAAAAGAAAAGAAAAGCTTCCAGGAATCCCACTGGTGTGGCTGCGAGGTCTGGGGAATTTGCTCCCAGGCTGTGAAGTATAGCCTGGCTAGAAGGGGTAGATGTGTCACTCAGCACCAGGTATTCAGGGGACAGGAAGAGAAGGAAAGTAGAGAGAGACGAGAAACTCAGTAATGAAGAAAGACAAAAAGGGAAAAAGAGGGAAAAGAAAACAAAACAAGTGAATTAAAAAGAAAAGAACAAGAACCCCCCCCAAAAAAAAAACAGAAAATAAAAAACAGAAAAAAGAAATGTTCTCAGGGATCCCTCTGCGTATCTGCGCAAACTGAGGAGGTAGGTCCCAAGCCACACAGTACTGCCCAGCTAGAATGGGCTCCCAATTCAAGAAAAGAAAAAGAAAACAAATAAACAATTCAGAACAAACAAACAAAAAGCCCCAGGATCCCACCAGCGTGGCAGCACGGGCTGGGAAGCAGTTTCACATTCAAGTGGCGTTTCACAGCCTTTCAGGAAGAAGCAAAGATGTTACACAGAGCCAGGTATTTGAGAGACAGGAGGGGGAGGTGGTGAGAGGTATGGAAGAAATCTAAAGAAAGGGAAGAAAGCAACACCAGCAGCCAACAAATGGCACTTAGGGAGCCAGCCAGTGCGGGCTGGTGGAATACAAACAACACAGGGTGAAGCCGGTGCTTCTCAGCCAAAAGACTGTGGCTGCAGGAAGCAGAGAAGGCCAAATAGGGCTGAAGAAGTGTAGGGGGTGGGAAAGCGTATATCGCTGGTTACTGGTTGTTCTGTCTCCTGCTGGAAGCTCCGTGAAGCTCCTTTCTTGTACCCCCTGTTCACTGATTTCTGATAGGAGTCCAAGATGGCGGATCCATGCTGCATTAGCTGATAGGGTATCTCTGCATGTATCTCTCCTTGCTCTGTGTTTTCTGACAGTTTCTTATTCCATTCGGTTCTTGGTGAGTTCTTTATCTCTTCATTTGATGCTTAGGGTTTCAGGATTGCCGTTTTCTCTGTTTGGCTTAGTTTTTCAGATCTTTGCTGTAGAGGGACAGCATGGTGCTTCTGCCTCTAGCGCCATGTTGCCCAGAAGCCTAATTGATTTTCTTTATTCCAGTTTTTCTCTGTTTTTTTGTTTTATTAACTATAGTTCTTTATTTTATTATTTTAATGGTTCCTATGTGTCAGAATTGACTTGTCGGCAACGAGTTTTGTTTTTTGGTTTGGTTTAGGGTTTATAGTATATTTTTATCGTAGTTGAAAGTCAAGTGATATCTGCTTCATGTACTGTACAAGAACCTTGCAACAGTATACTTCCATTTTTCCCCTCTTGGCCTTTGTGCTACTATTGTCATACATTTTCCTTTTCTGTATATTATAAACCCAAAAATACCTTGTTATTATGTTTGTTTAATTAGTAAATTTTCTTTTAAAGAGATTTAAATAATAAGAAAAACATATATTTACCCGTGTAGCTACCATTTCTGCTGCTCTTCATTCCTTTGTATAGATCCAGATTTCTACCTGGTATCATTTTCCTTCTTCCTGAAGGACTTTCTTTAACACTTTTTGTAAACTGGGCTGACAGTAATGAATTCTTCAGTTTTTGTATGTCTAAGAATGATATTTTTGCTGGGTAGAGAAATCTAGGTTGACAGTTTTTTGGTTTTGTTTTTTTCTTTCAGAACTAAAAATATCGCTCCACAGTCTTACTTTCATTGTCTCCAGTGAAAATCTGTTGTCATTCTTACTTATTTTCTTAATTCTGTACATCATATGACTGTTTTTTTTTCTAGCTGATTTTAAAATTTTCTTATTACCATTGGTTTTAAGCAATTTGACTATGATGTGCCTGGGTGTGGTTTTCTTCATGCTTCTTATACTAGGAGTTTGTTCAGGTCCTTGAATTTATAATTTTGTCAAGTTTGGAAAATTTTTGATCCTTATTTCTTGACATACTTTTTCTGTTCCCAAGCCCCTTTTCATTCAAGGATTCCAACTACCCATATATTAGGTCACTTGAAGTCCTACCATATCTCACTGATGCCTTTTTATTTTTCTGGATTTTTTTTCCATTATGTACTTGATTTTGTATGGCTTCTATAGCTATGCCTTCAGGTCCATTAATCTTTTCTTCTGTAATGTATAATATGCCATTAAACTAATCCAGTGTAGTTTTCATCTCTAAAAGTTGCATTATGGCCTCTTTTATATTTTTACATCTTTACTTTTTAACATATAGAATGCATTTATAATAACTGTCTTAATGTCCTCTTCTAATTCTAATATCTTTGTCATTCTAGGTTGGTTTGATTGTTTGATTTTTATCCTCACTATGGGTTACATTTTTCTGCCTCTTTGTATGTCTTGTGATCTTTGATTAGATGCCAGACATTGTGAATTTTACCTTGTTGAGTGTGGATATTTTTATATTCTAATAATTCTTGAGCTTTGTTTTAAGATGTAGTTATGTTACTTGGAAAGAATTTGATTCTTTTGGGTCTTGCTTTTATGATTTGTTAGGTGAGTCTGGAGCAGGGCTCAGTCTAAGGCTAATTATTCCCTACTACTTAGGCAAAACCTTCCTGAATACTTTGCCCAGTGCCCCATGAATTATGTGTTTTTCCATTCTGGCTGGTGAGAACAGGCACAGTTCCTAGGCACTGTCTGGCTGGTGAGAACAAGCACAATTCCTGGGCACTGTTCCCTCTAATCCTTTTTCAATGATTTTTTTCCCCAGCTTTGGATGGATTCTTCACATGCATGTACTTGTAAGCACTCTGCTGAATACTAGAGGAAGTCTCTCTGTAGATCTCTGGAGTTTTCTCTGTGTGCAGTCCTCTCCTCAAATTTACTCTGCAACTTCCTTGTCTTCCTCAGATTCTCAGCTTCATCTCTTCAAGTTAAGGAGGTCACCAGGTGCTGCCGGGGTTTCCCCTCTCTGCCCTGCATCCTGGAAATGTTCTCCAGGAAGTAAGCTGGGGCAATTGTAGCGTTCCCCCTCATTTGTTTCCTATGTCTTAAGAATCTCTGTCCTTTTTAACTTGATGTCAAATGTCTTGAGTACCTTTCTTTTTCTTTTTCTTTTTGTAATTGTTGTAAAATTGAGTATCTTTTTCAAGATACATATTTTGTCATGATTTTTAGTTTCAGATGGGAGAGTAAATCTGGTCTCTCTTATTTTATATTGACTGGAAATGGAAGTTTTCTTTTAAAGTTAATACATAAATTTTCCTAAAATTTCAAAGATTTCAATGCCTCCATGCTCATCCATTTCACCCAGATATTTTACTCTAGCCTCTGTGTTTTCTCCTACCCCCTTGGTGAGTGATCACTCTGAGAGAACTTGCCCTTTTTTGAATAGTATTAAATATACTAACCTGAATTTTTGTTTTGTTTTTTACTTTGGAACAGCTTTATTGGAATATATTTCATTTACCATACGACTCACTCATTTAAAGTGTACAAAGCACTGGTTTTTAATATATTTGCAGAGTTGTACAATCTGCACCACAATCAATTTTAGAACATTTTGATTTCCCCAAAAAGAAACCCTGCACTCTGCAACAGTCACCCTCCTTCTCCCCTTCCCCCAGCCCCTGGCAACTACTAATCTACTTTCTATCCCTGTGGTTTGCCCATTCTGGACATTTTATATAAATGGAATCCTATGATATGTGGTCTTTTGTGATTGGCTTTTTTCGTTTAATGTCATGTTTTCATGGTTCATCGATGCTGTAGCATGTATGAGAATTTCATTCCTTTTTATAGCCAAATAATATTACATAGTATGGATAGACCACATTTTATTTATCCATTCACCAATTGATGGGCATTTGGGTTGTTTCCATGTTTTGACTATTATCCATAATGCTGCTATGAACATTTGTATACAACTTTTTGTGTGGACATGTGTTTTCATTTCTCTTGGATATATACCTAGGAGTAGAATTGCTGGGTCAATATGGTAACTCTGTGTTTAACCTTTTGAGGAACTGCCAGATTGTTTTCTAAAGCAACTGTACCATTCTACATTCCCATTCGCAATGTATAAGTTTCCAATTTCTCCATCCTTGAAATGCTTGCTGTATATATATACATATATACACACACACACACACATATACATATATCATCCTAGTGGTTGTTAAATTGTATCTTATTGTGCTCATTGTGGTTTGTTTTGCATTTCCCTGATGCCTAATTATAGCAAGCATCTTTTTATATGCTTACTGGCCATTTGAATATCTTCTTTGGACAAATCTTTATTGAAGTCTTTCTCCCATTTTTTAAATTGGTTCATTTGTCTTTTTATTGTTGAATCACAAGAGCTTTTTATTTATTTTGGATACAAGACCCTTATCAGATATATGATTTACAAATATTTTCTCCCATTGTGTTGGTTGTTTTTACTTTCATGATGTTGTCCTTTGCAACACAGAAGTTTTAATTTTGATTAAGTCCAATTTATCTATATTTTCTTTTGTTGCTTGAGATTAACCTGAATTTTTAATTCATTCATTATGTGTATGCTTTTTAGAACCTGCTCAGGCCTCTGGTGCTTCCAGGAACTCTTGGCTTTGGGGAAGTCCTTATAATGTATCTCACCAGGCCACAATCAATTTTAGAACATTTTCATTTCCATCCACATCCCCCTAAGAATTGGTCATTGGTCTTTAAATTTCTAAAGTTAGGAACTGCACCTGTTTATTTTAGAGAATTGTGTATTTAACCCATCAGTGCATGCAGTTTATCATGATGATGATGACGACTGTTCATAGAAAAACTAGATTTTATCAGTTTTTTAAGTGATGGATTGCTTCTCGGGAAACAACTCAGATAAATGTACTATGAAATAAAAATAGCTTTGCTCTATGGCCAGTTTTTCTTTTATTTTTTTAAGTGCACATGTGGGTGGGCACAGACACATATACACACACAAATTCAAGCTCTGCAGTGAATACATCCCTTTCTGTACTCACCAACTAATCTTCATAGCAATTTGATGTGGGAGTTACTTGAACATACCACTCTGTTACCCCCAAGCTTTTACATAAGCTGTTCCCCAAGCCTGAAATGACACCATCCATATTAGTTTAGTTAATTCCTTAGGCTTCAGATTTTAGTTCAAATATCACTTCCTCAATAAATTCTCTCTTGACCCCTAGAACTAGTTTTGATTCCCTTACTCTTTGCTCCCAGAACTCCTTTCTTCTTGTGTAACTTCCAGTTTCTTACTTAGAGTTTATCTTTCCCACTGGACCATAAACTCTCTTAGGGGAGGGACCTTGGGTGTCTTTTACACTGATGTATATCCAGTGCCTAGAATAGTGCCTGGGTCATAGTATATACCCAATGAAAATATGTCATAATGATTTAAACTTCCTTTAGATTTGTCAAGCTAATTAACTACAAAGGAAATATTTCTCAGCACTTAATTAAAAGTAGCTAATAATATGTGAAGGCACTAAAGGGTGTGATGGAAAGCACATGAGCTTTGATATCTAACAAATTTCGGTTTAGATTTTGGTACCACCACTTATTAACTGAGTGACCTGTGACAAGTTACTTGCTTTCTCTGAGCTTCAGTTTCTTTTCTTTTTTACACTGAGACAATAATAGCTTCTCCTTAATGTTGTTATAACAATTAAATAAGTCTACCCATGTGAAAGTTCTTAGCACAATGCTTAAAACGTTGTTGTTGTTGTTTGCCATCAAGTTGGTTCTGACTCATAGCGACCCCAAAGGACAGAGTAGAACTGCCCTATAAGGTTTCCAATGGTGGATTTGAACTGCCAACCTTTTGGTTAGCAGCCGAGCTCTTAATCACTATGCCACCAGGGCTCCTAAAACATAGTAGGTGCTCCAAAGATGTTATCTTCTCTCTTTCCCCCAATTTTCCACTTCACTCTCCTCTCCCTCACTCCCTCTTCTTCTGCTTTATTTTAGTGCTCTTTCCTCCTTAAGGAGAATCCTGAGTGAGTTATTAACACTACATCCATAGTACAGGGGATGACATAGCAGACAGCAGCATTGCCTCCTCTAGGTCATTGGCAGGAATCTAGATAGAGAGAAGTAACACAGACTCACAGAGAAGCAGAGTTGGAAGAGGCCTGTGAGCTCAACATTCTCACTTAGTTAAAGACATTAAAGCCTAGAGAGGTAAAGTGACTTGGCCAGAGTCCTAAAGAAACTGGTGAGATGCTTTTGGAAAGAACATGCCTAATAAGTAGCTTAGGGTAAGTGAATTTAGAGGTGTGCTGTTTCTCAGATTAATTGCTATCAATTGATATTCTTAAATAGTTTTATGCTCAGTCCTGCTAGATGACGGATTGATGCAGACGTCTCTGTTCCTGGCATACATACTTAATACTCTTGTTCAGGGCTCACTCTCAGGGACGGTGGGTATGTGGGCACGGCCCACATATTTCCTTCTGTGTCTGCCTTTTTTTTTAGAACATGCTTTCCTTCCTGAATAGTCCCCTTCTGATTGATGAATTATCTCTTTAAATATGCTAATACCCTAAATCTGGTTTTTGATATTCTTAAATAGTTTTATGCTCAGTCCTGCTAGAAGGCAGTCACGGAGCTGAAACTGACAAACAAAACGCAGATGTTAAGACCCATTCTAGCCTTTTCTTCCTTTCTAAAAGGTTTTTAACCTAAAAACTATGACTTCCTGTGTAAGAAAGTTCAGGCAAGGGTTGATTTCAAGTAGAATCCTTGCTGTATGTTTTCTGTTTTGAGTAGCCCAATCTGTTTAATTGTTACCATTAATGATAACCATAACCAATTCAGTGGTGTAAAAATGATATTGCAGGCAAATGTGTAGCACATACAAAGGTTGTGCCCATATGCTGTACTGCTAGGGTAGGCGGGTGGTGGTTAAGATGGGGATAGTGAACTCTTAATATCAGTGCCAGAGAAATAAATGAGAACCAAAGACCAAATTAAATGTTGCCTGATCATTATGTCAAAGACAAAAGCGGGAAGATAAAAAAATCTCAAAACCAAAAGGATTCAGGACAAAGGGGAAATAATGGCAGCTGTGAGCATAGTTTGGGACTAAGAAGTGGAACAAACAGGGCTGACTTGCTGACCATCTGTTCAGAAGCAGCGGGAGCTGCAAAAAGTGCCCTGGGTGAGGAGCCTGATAATGGGCGTTCACAGACTTGCTCAGCTCCTTTTTAGTGAGGTGACTTGGAGGAAAGCAACTCATTCTCTCTAAATTTCAGTCTCCTCATCTGTTAAATGGGGATAGTGGCACTTTTTTTTTTTTAACAAAGTCAGCACATGTTAGTTCTCTAACAGCTTTACTTGTTCTACCAACTGCCTCCCTCCCATCATTAGCAGCCAACTTCCAGCTTCAGTGTCTTCCAGGGACTCCCATCCCTGCTAGACCCCTGCCCATGGCAGTTACTGCTGCACACTTAAGCTGAACAGTACATTGCAATAGTAAGAATGCAGAATTCTTACTAAATCAGTCGAGTTCTAATCTTCCCCTGCTCATTGGAGGACCTGAAAAATTACTTCTCTGGGCTTCACTTTCCCCAAACTTGCAAGGTTGTTGTGAGAATTAAATAAGATATAATGTTCACAAACCACTTATTACAAGGTCTGGCATATAATTAAAAAAAAAAAAAACCCAAACCCACTGCCATCGAGTTGATTCCGACTCACAGCGACCCTATAGGACAAAGCGGAACTGCCCCATGGAGTTTCCAAGGAGAGCCTGGTGAATTAGAACTGCTGACCTTTCGGTTAGCAGCCAAACTCTTTACTATGCCACCAGGGTTTGCAGCATATAGTAAGAGATTGCTAAATAGGTATTATTATTATTGTTAACATTATCAATGTATATATTTCAAACATTCAAGAACATGATACTCATACAAATATATATTGAGTTCGTATCAAAGATTTATTTAACACATCAGTGAGGGAAGCAGCAGGGGGGTAAAGCTGGTTCATAGCAGACTGAGAAAGAAGTATACATCCCTCGGTAAGAGAGAATGATGAAACAAGGTTATTAAGTTACATACAAAACTGCTAATGTTCTTTAAAAAAAAAAATTGCCTTCAAGTCAATTCCAACTCATGCCAACCCCATGTGTGTTAGAGTAGAACTGAGTTCCACAGGGTTTTAGGTGGCTAATTCTTTGGAAGTAAATTGCCAGACTTTTCTCCTGAGGCACCTCTGTGTGGACTCGAATCTCCAGTCTTTCAGTTAGCAGATGAGCATTTATCTCTTGCACCATCCAGGGAGTCCGTTAATGTCCTAGGAAGCCAATAAAAGAGAGATTATCTTTTTTACTGGGCATTTATTTACTTTTTATCTCCACTCGACAAAGATAGCTCATAACTTTTCAATCTTCCACAAGTTAACACTTAACTTGACCGAGTCTGAGCCCTAATTAATGTTAAATATTAAGTCAGACTAAACTACAGCCTTAGAGAATCAGATGACCTGAAGCAGGCTTGTTAGAAAATACTCTAATAGGATAATGAGAGAGCTGGCAGTGATCTACTTGCCTTATTTCCAGGTTTTGGATAATTGTTTTTGCTTTGGGTTTGGTCAATGAGTCACTGGCTAGTCTGAGTCCCTGGCCTTCTGGGACCCAGGCTTTGGTGGTCAGACTCAAATTTCTTACTCTTTGAGCCTTTGTAACCAAATTAAACCACTAGAAATATCGCTGGATTTTGAAACAGGTGCGGGCATTGGGAAATAGGACAAGGAATGGAATGGACTTAATTTTCATTTTCACATGGGGTGTGACCTCTTTTTTGGGGGCACAATGGAGGATGGTTGGCATTTGCAGCAACCAGCTTCATGTAAGCAGAAAACAAGCTACTGTTATCCTTTCCTCCTTGTCCTCTCTGGATGAAATTTCCTGGGCTTTTTGTTTTTGGTTTTTTTTATCCTTTCTTTTGACTTCATTCCTGATCTCTCTAGCTCAAACTTTCCCACCTTCTTTTTTACCCTCCCTAGGTCTCTATAGTTGCTTCAAATAGTTTTTCTTATTTCTTTTTGTGCTCCTCCCCTCTTGGGGAATATAGTGCTGTTTGTTTTCTCTCCACTGTCTTTCTGATTCTTTTTTTTAATTTGCTTTTATAATATCCATCTCCCATTTGTTTCTTTGGTTGTCACCACCCAGACCCTTTGCTCCCCAATTCTTCCTTTTGGCCATTTCACACATTCTCAGGCCTTAGTGAAAAGGAAAGTCGCCCTGGTGGTGCAAAAGATTCAGCGCTCGGCTGCTGACCGAGGGAGAAAGACCTGGTGATCTGCTTCTGTAAAGATTACAGCCAAGAAAACCCTACGGGGCAGTTCTACCCTGTCACAGGGGGTCACCATGAGTTGGAATTGACTTGACTGTATCCAACAAGTTAGAAGGAAAAGGACTATGGGAGAAATGAAACTTTTAAGATAAATCCTTATACATTTTGGAGGAGAATCTTTAATTAATTTTTAATCTGGGATGCTATTTTTATCACATTTAGTAAATTAAATAACTTAAAATTATTTAATTACTTTTTAAAAATGTAAATACAATGATACTAAAGTAGATTTTAAAAGAAATATTTTTTCCATAAGATTTCCTCATGAATATATAATTATTTTCATGTCTGTATTTTCCTCCTGTCTTTGTCTCCAGGTATACAAGCTTTTTGAGCGATTGTACTCATCAGGTACATAAATTTTAAAATCTTTTTAAGCTTGTGACATGGGTATGTCAGCATATCTTATAGGTGTAATATGGAGTAGACAAAAGTTAGCAATCTAAAGCCTGTGGGGTGTTGCATCTTTTTGATGTAAGAAACAAAGATCAGCTATAGAGTTATGGATTGAATTGTGTCCCCCTAAAATGTGTGTCAACTTAGCTAGGCCATGATTCCCAGTATTGTGTTGTTGTCCTCCATTTTGTGATCTGCTGTAACTTTCCTATGTGTTATAAATCCTAACCTCTATGATGTTAATAAGGTGGGATTAGAGGCAGTTATGTTAATGAGGCAGGACACAATCTACAGGATTAGGTTGTATCTTGAGTCCATCTTTATTGAGATATAAAAGAGAGAAGGGAACAGAAGAGGAGAGGGACTTCATACCACCAAGAAAGAAGAGCCAGGAGCAGAGTGTGTCCTTTGGACCTCGGGTCCCTGCACTGAGAAACTCCAAGAACCGAGGGACGACTGATGACAAGGACCTCCCTTCAGAGCCAATAGACAGAGAAACCCTTCCCCTGGAGCTAGCGCCCTGAACTCAGACTTCCAGCCTCCTACTGTGAGAGAATAAATTTTTGTTTGTTAAAGCCCTGCACTTGTGGTATTTCTGTTATAGCAGCATTAGATAACTAAGACAAATAAGAAGCTGAGTCCATCCCCATTAATGGTGTCAGAGGGCTTGAATTACCTTGCACTGCACACATGGTCGGGCAGACGTAGTTTTGCCTTCCACATGTAAATCATTAGCAACACTTTTGTTTTCTAATTCATTTGGAGCTGAAGGACAAGCTAGGTAACAAAGGGCATTCTAATAACTAAACAAACAGCCTCTACTGTGTGCACATACTGTACAGCAGCAAGATCTGGCCTGAGAAGATCTGACTTCAAGTCCTGCCACTTATCAGTTGGATAACCTTGAGTAAATCACTAAGCTCTGCAAGCTTTAGTTTCTTCTTCTGTAGAATGGAGATATTAATCACCATTTTTGAGGATCAACTAAGATAATTATATGTTATATATACTTTGTGACAATACAGAGGTTATCATAAATGCTGAGGAAATGTAAATCTTGTGTAACCACTGTTTTTCTGCTTACTAAGCAGGTGCATGGAGGAAGTGGAATTTCAAGGTTTTCTACAGGTCTGTATTATTACTGTCCTTTTTCTCACACAGTAATTAAACACAGTGTGCTACTGTCAGAGGAGTAGATTGATAGATCAATGAGGCAGCAGCAAGTTCAGAAATAAACCTACATTTACAGAGAAATTTAGTATATGATAAAGTTGACATTTCAGATCAGTGGGCATTTGGATGAAATTGTATCTTGCATGAAATATGAACTCTCATGCTTTTTCTGCCAACATTAAAGATGAGAATTCAATTTTGAAAAAAATCAGTAAATTATACAGGAAGGTGAACTGAATCGTCTTCCCAAATTCTCAATGAAATAACAGAAAAAAATGCTTTAAAAACAATACATCCATAACAATGCCTAAAAAACGAGAAAGGGTGCCATTGGGAATAGAAATGTAAAAGAATTTCTGGAGGACAGAAAGAAAATGGGATCAGATTAATGGAGACAACAGATGATAATCAGATATTTAAACAAAACGAACAAAAAACCTAGAAATGAAGGGAAAACTAAAACCACCAAAGGAGAAACTAAAACCGCAACAAAGGAGAAATTTAAGACCATTCTAATCTATTATCCTTAGGACAGGTGAACATTGTAGCCTCATAGTAAGAACAGACTGTAATGAAGGAAGAAGAATAAAAAAACAGTTCCTATAAATAAAAATCATGATTGCTAATTTTGTTTTCAACAGAAGGCTTGCAGATCAAATTATAGATCCAGGAGATTGAAATCTCCAAAAACAGAGAGAGAAAAGGCAAAAATAAAACAATGTTATGAAAAATTAGAAGGAAAAGGGGTTAGATCCAGTAGCTCATATTTTTTTACAGTATCTAAAATGGTTTGAAATTCCTGGGAATAGACTGATAGGTCGAGGTGGCAGCATGGAATTCAGCAATTCACATGGAAGTTTATGATGATAAAGTTGGCATTTCAAATCAGTGGGCATTTGGGAGGCAAAGGTTCATTGGCCTATGGGAGCAGGGTTGGGACCCCTACTCTAGTCCCGAATTATTTGATTATATGCAGAACTGATGCAGCTATGTCAGAAGCTCTGGCAACCAATGTTTCAAATCAGTAAAATTTCAATGTTTATTTTCTTTCATTCTAAAAGTATACTTCACATCCAAGGGAAGGGGAAAACGGAGTAGAAGGCAAAGGCAGGTGTAAGTTCTGCTCTAGCAGGGGTTAGCAGGGAAAACTAAACAGTTTGGGGAGTTTTTCCAGTCCTGCCCACTGTTCTGCTCCTTTAAAGATAGGCTATTGCCCTTTGAAGGAGCCCTGGTGGTGCAACCAGGAGCCCTGGTTAAGCAACTGAAAGATTGGAGGTTCAAACCTACCCAGTGGCTCTGCAGGAGAAAGACCTGGCAATCTGCTCCCATAAAGATAACAGTGTAGAAAACCCTGTGGGGCAGCTCTACTCTATAACATGGGGTCACTATGAGTTAAAAATTGACTCATTGTCACCTAACAAGAACAACATTGCTCTCTGACAAAACAAAAAACGATTAGGCACCAAGACTCCAGTCACATTCTTTTCCAGTTCAGTGGTTAAGAGCTTGCTGCTAACCAAAAGGTGGGCAGTTTGAATCCACTAGGCGCTCCTTGGAAACCCTATGGGGCAGTTCTACTCTGTCCTATAGGGTCGCTATGAGTCAGAATCGACTCGACGGCAATGAGTTTTTGAGAAGACGAGTCTGACTATGTGAATATTCCCCCAAGTTAAATATCCTTGCTTACAGAAAGTGCAAAGTCGTAGACAGCAAAATCAAAGAAAATGGCATATGGTTGCCTCAACTGTTTTGTGAGCTGAGAGCAGAAAGGAGCCATAGATTTTATGTCTTACATATTCATACACATTGAGAAGACAGAGAAAAAGCATGACATGATGCTCAAAGGACTAGATTCCACTAGTTTCTCAACCTAGAGTGTGCAAATCCTCCCTAGTAATTTTTTAAAATTTTGTGTTTAATTTGAAGATAATCTAAATGCATCAATATAAACACATTCTAGGTCATCAAATGACTTACCTGAGCAGAGTCAGGCAATTTTGAGTTGGCATTGGCATTAACTTTTGGGTTATAGCTTTACTGGCCTCGAGCGCAAAGGAAAAGAACAGAGGAAAATGTAATACCTAAGCGAAAGCCAATGACATCAAGATGCACACTGTGAACAAAGATTTCATAGTAGCTTAAATGAAGAACTGTGTCGGGAACATGAAGTTCTCTCATAGCGCATAGTAGCACAAGCTGCCAAACCAAAAAAATCCGTGCCTGGCATTCAGCGCTGTAGTCAGAGAGGAAAGGGTGATTTTATTTCAGCAAAGTAACATCCTGTGTCACATTAAATTAATAGAGTTAATCTGAATTATATTGGTTCTATAGATTTATAGTTGTGTGAGCATAAGGAGTTTATACCCAGGTTTATGTTTGTACATATTAAAACAACATTATTGTAAATAATTCAATCAAAAGTAAAAGAGAGAGTCATGGGTACTAGTGGTTTTATTAGCCAGGACACACACACATCAAATTTGATACAAGCAGATCCTAGTGGCTCCCCCGGGCCAGAGAGGTTGTTGCACGTGGCTGAGTTGGAGGACAGTCAAGGGCTCATGTGACTTGGCCTCTCTGTTTCTTTACTAGATAAACCCCTCCGGGCTGTCCTCTTCAATTTCTAGTCAGTTCTTTCTCATGTTTTAATTTTCTGTTCATGAATAAGTCTCTCTTTCCTTGGTGTTTATTTAGTCATGCATACTTCTCAGCAGACAGGAGAATGAGATGTTCTGGAAGAGCAGGGCTTGGGGTTTCCTCTGAGTAAAGGTCTTTAGTGGCAGCTAGCTCATAGCTAGCTCAAAGCCAGGTAGACCTGGTGGAGCATGAACGCTATCCCAGACAGTTCGAGTAGCCACTGAAATAATCCCAACCATCCTGTGGCGAGAAGATTATTCCAATGGAAATTTTCACAACTCCCACCCAACAGATATTGAGCAAAATCCTTTCCTTTCAGACAAAGAGCCCACAGCCCTTTGAACTCTTACGCGGTGAGTGTTAATCAGGTGGAAAGATGATGCACAGTTCAAATTAAAGCAGAAAAAAACAATATATGAATTCATGATTTGAACATCACCATTTTAAGCAGATAAAGTGCTCCTGATTGCTGATTAGTACATTATCTACCTAGAGTCACATTATGATCAAAAGATTACTTGGTGAACATACACTCAGAACCAGAAGAGTTAGCTGGATTATCTGCCTAGTGTGATAAAGAACATGACGGATTGATGCAGACATCTCTGTTCCTGGCATACATATTTAATACTCTTGTTCAGGGCTCACTCTTCTGGACAGTGGGTATGTGGGCACGGCCAGTATTTCCTTCTGTGTCTGCCTTTTTTTTTTTTTTTTTTAGCACATGCTTTCCTTCCTGAATAGTCCCCTTCTGATTGATGAATTATCTCTTCAAATATGCTAATACCCTAAATCTGGTTTTAACCAAGGCTTACTTCCTGTGTCTTTGTGTTTAAAGCAACCTTAGATAAGTCAGCTTTGAGCCACTGTGTGATTTTATTTTTACTCTCAAAAGGTAATCTTTGTAGGTTTATTTCCAAGTTCTTGGCATCTCACTGATGCTTCAGTATACCACTGGTTTCTTTCTCTTACTTTGTGTTAATTAAAAATAAAGAGAACTATCCATCATATAAGCATGCTATGGCATCTCCAGAATTTCCATATAGGAAGAACTTGGGGGCTGTGATTTAGTGGGAATGGGGGTTGGGTAGAGGACTCCTGAAGCTGCTTTTACATAGAAAGTGTGTATATTTAGTGGTAGTTTAAAGCTGTGTTACACAGTAATCTTATTTTTACTTGGGTTAGAGGTGTAAGGTTAAAACAAACAAACCCAATGCCTTAGAGTTGATTCTGACTCATGGTGACCCCATGTGTTGCAGAGTAGAACAGCTCCATACAGTTTTCTTTGTGTAATCTTTAGAGAAACAGATTGCCAGGCCTTTCTTCGGCAGCACCACCGGGTGGGTTCAAACTGCCAACCTTTAGTAGTTGAGTGCAAACCGTTTGCACCACCTAGGGACCTAGACGTGTAAAGATCACAGCCCTTGAAAACCCTGTGGAGCACAATTCTACTCTGAAACTTGGGGTCACCATGAGTCAGAATCGTCTCCACGGCAACAAGCTTGGTTGTCTTGTTTCTTTTTTGATTTTTTTTTTTTTTGATGTTTATTTAGAGTGATTTGGGTGATGGGGCTGATGAGGATTATGGTTATTTTTGCCTCCCTAAGTCTCCCGTTGGTTGCCACTCATGCTTGGTTTAGCTCTTCAGTCTGGATCATAGACTGGCTTTGAAATATTCCTGGAGATGGAGTTAATTAGCTATCTCCCAGCAACCTCAAATTACTTCTCACTTTTTTTTTTTTTTTATTTATTTACAGATGTCTATTTGCACCTGTGTGTATTCTATGACCTCGTTTTGCCAATCTGGAAATCACTAACTTTGTCAGCAAAAGGACGACTTTCTTCTGCAGATATATTCTGTCAGGAGTAACCAAGCTTTTCTCTCCCCTTTTGCACAGTTTGATTTTAACCCCAGGCAACGCAGACAATGCCTATGCAGGTATTCAGTTATCTCTCAGTTAACTCATACTAACTGCAACCAGTCCCTTGCTGCCCAGGTTTCTCCTTGAATTCTTGATAGCAAGATCAAATTTGAAGGTGAATGTCATGAGCAGAAATGTAAATTGTTAAAAATACAAGTAAATGTGTATGTGTGTGTGTGGTTGGTTGGATATATGTGTGCTCCCTTTGAATATGTTCCAACCCATTGCATGGAGTCGATTCCTGCTCATAGCAACCCTATAGTACAGAGTAGAACTGCTCCATAGGGTTTCCAAGGGTGTACTCTTCAGACAAGCATACTGCCACATCTTTCTCCAGTGAAGCAGCTGATAGGTTTGAACCACACACCTTTCAGTTAGCAGCTGAGCGCTTAACCACTTTGCCACCAGGGCTCCATGTAGTCCAAAGCCAAATATAAATTAGTTTATATTATCAGTTTTCGAGTGATCTGTGGCTTTTCCTCAACCCATTTACAAAGTGTATTATTTTCCTATTGCTGTTGTAACAAATTACGTACTATTTTAGTGGCTTAAAACAACACAAATTTATCATCTTACAGTTCTGAAGGCCAAAAGTCCAAAATTGGTCTCGCTGGGCTAAAATCAAGGAGTCAGTGGGGCTACACTCCTTCTGGAGACTCTAGGATACCCTGGTGGCGTAGTGGTTAACAGTCTGGCTGCTAGGTCTGACTGAGACTGGAGGAACCCTGGAAAGCATGGCCCCCAGAATCCCTATGAGCCCAGAACTAAAACAATTTCTGAGGCCAACTCTTCAGACAAAGATTAGACTGGACTGTAGGACATAAAATGATACTCGTGAAGAGTGTGCTTCTTAGCTCAAGTAGATACATGAGTCTAAACGGGCAGCTTCTGTCCAGACATGACATGAGAAGGCAGAGAGGGTTAGGAGTTGGTTGAATGGACATGGGAAATCAGGGGCAGAAAGGAGGAGTGTGCTGTCACAGTATAGGGAGAGCAATTAGGGTCACATAACAATGTATAAATGTTTGTATAAGAGACTAACTTGAAATGTAAACTTTCACCTAAACTACAACAATAAACCAAAAAAAAAAGAGTTCGGCTGCCAACCAAAAGGTTGGCAGTCTGAATCCACCAGGTGCTCCTTGGAAACTCTATGGGGCAGTTCTACTCTGTCCTATAGGGTCTCTATGAGTCGGAATCAATTTGATAGCAATGGGTTTGGTTTTTTCTTTTTTGGTAGAGGCTGCCCACATTCCTTGGCCCATGGCTCTCTGCCTCCATCTTCAAAGCCAGCAAATCTGGGCTGAGTCCCTCTCATGGTACCATCTCTCTGGTTCTCTTTTGCCTCCCTCTTCCTCTTGTAAAGACCCTCGTAACTACATTGGACCTACCTGGATAACCCAGGATCCACCACCACGAGTTGTCACTGAGTTGATTTGCACTCATGGCAACCCCATGTGTGTCAGAGTAGAACCATGCTCTGTAGGGTTTTCAATGGCTGATTTTTCAGAAGTAGAACACCAGGCCTTTCTTCAGAGGTGCCTTTGGGTGCACTTGAATTTCCAACCTTTTGGTTAGCAGCTAAGCGAGTTAACTATTTGTACCACCCAGGAATAAAACTCAGGATAATTTCCCTATTTTAGGCCAACTGATTAGTAGCCTTAATTCCACCTGCAACCTTAATTCCCCTTTGTCATGTAACAAATTCACAGGCTCCAGGAATTAGGACACGGACATCTTGGGTGGGGGTCCATTATTCTTCCCAGCACATATGGAAAGTTAATACAGTCTCTAAAAATATCCGTATGAGCTACTACACTCTTTACCCTAAATGTGGATAGACATCTCTATTTATGAAGACTTCATAAATATGTGATAAGTGCACATGAATCTTCTGACTGAAGTTCCTTCCAACCGTAATAAGCTACACCCCTTTCCGGTGTTTGATTTGGGAGTTACTGAAAAGTCTTCTGGCCCTTCTTTATTTTTGTCTCTCACTGGCCTGTCACAAGCGCATAGAATTTCTAGCTTTAGACACTGCTTTGGGCTAGGGAACTGTGTCTTTAACCCTTTTAAAATGAAATTATGAAACTTGGTCCCATATCAATCCTCTGGCACAATTAAAACCTTGGCATGTATTAATGTATCATAGAAATTAGCTGGTTACCTGGTAGGAGTGCAGGGCAGGTAAACTAGGTAAGTTTTTTTTTTTTTTTGTGGTCCATAGGGTTTTTTATTTTTTAAATAATATTTTATTGTTTAAGGCAAAGTTTACACAGCAAATTAGGTTCCCATTTAACAATTTCTACACAAAGTGTTCATGATACTGGTAACATTTTTCACAATAGGTCATTGTTCTCATTCATTCTGTTCTGGCTGTACCATTTCCAGTACTCTAGTTTCCCTGCTTTCTTACCTTCTCATCTTTGCTTTAGAGTAATTTTTGACCATTTGGTCTATATAGATGGTTTTTTTTTTTTTTGAGTTCTTGGCTACAATTTTATTTTTTTGTTTCAAAATTAGTTTTTTTTTTTTAATTGTACTTCAGGTGAAGGCTTACAGAACAAATAGTTTCTCATGGAACAGTAGTACACATGTTGTTTTATGACATTGTAAACTAGGTAAGTTTTGAGCTGAGGAAAAAGCAAGGGAAAATTCGGAGCTTGGGACATTGGGAAGACAAATGTGGGCAGAGTAAGAGGTGTTACTGCATTAGGGGATGATATACAAATAGTGATTATTATACGTAGTAACTGTAACACAATGGAGTTGAAAAAGTGGTCAGACTATCCCTGGTAGCTTTCCTCTCAGACGTTAGTTTAGGGGGCACTTAAAGGGAAACCATGGGGAGGGTTAAAATGAATGCATTTATTTTTCCACATTTCCTGGGTTAGGCCCTTGTTCCTTCACTCAGCATGTGGCTTCTCCACAGTTGCACAGAACTTTTAAGTCCTTCTACTTTTTACTTCTTTAAGATTATACTGGAAATTTTGGGCTTTTTCTATTTTCCTATACATTTTAGAATCAGCTTGTCAATTTTCAAAAACCTGCTGGGATTCTGACTGGGATATTTTGACTCTTTAGGTCAATTTGAAAGAAATGAGATCTTTACAATATTGAGTCCCAATCCATAAATGTGTTTCACGTCTCTGTATTTAAATCTTCCTTATTGTTCTCTGTGTAGAGGTCTTGCACTTATCTCACTAGATTTATTCTTAGATATTTGATACTTTTTAAAATACTATTGCAAATGGTATATTTTTTAAAATGACATTTTCTAATTGTCACCGTACACTGAAATACAATTGATTTTTATATTGACCCTGTATTAGCATACTTGGTAAATTATGTACTAATAGTCTGTAGATTCTTTTGCATTTTCTACATATACAGCTATGTTATCTGCAAACAGTGCAATTTTTATTTCTACTTTTCCCATGCTTATATTTTATTTTTCTTGCCATGTATCACTTGCTATGAACTCCATTTCATGTTGACCAGAGGTTGTATTATTCCTGATAATAGGAGAAATTTTTATTTCATCATTAAGCATGATGTTTATTTATTTATTTTTTCCCCTTCTGGCAGGCAGTTAAACTAGTTAAAAAAAAAAACAAGTCTTAACAGAGAGTGAGATCATTCAAGCCTGTGTTTCATTCTTTGTGAGGCCTGGTTTATTTCTTCTTTACTATTACTTCAGTTAAAAACCTGGTAGGTTTAGTAGCAGGGAGCATTGGTGGTTCAGTGGTAGAATTCTCACCTTCTATGCAGGATTCCTGGGTTTAATCCCTGTCCAATGCTTTTCATCCCAGCCAATGTACCTCATCCCAGCCAATGCACCTCATGCGCAGTCACCACCCATCTGTCAGTGGATGCTTGAATGTTGCTATGCTGCTGAACAGGTTTCAGTGGAGTTTCCAGAATAAGATGGAGTAGGAAGAAAGTCCTGGTGATCTATGTTAGAAAATCAGTCAGTGAAAACCCTATGGAGCACAACAGTCCTATCTGTAACCAATCATGGACATGGCACAAGATAGGGCAGCATTTTGGTCTGTTGTACCTGGAGTTGCCATTAGTCAGGGCCAACGCAATGGCAACTAACAACCAATAGGTTTAGCAGCACCCCTCCTCCGTCGAAGGACCTGAACTCTAGTTCTTATCTCCCAGTATCATGAGACTGTGGATAACTCTGCCTTATTAGTTTTTTTGTCTCTTAGTTGTGATTTTCTATCTGGCTTTTTGGCCTCTTGCTCCCAGTAACTTACCATTTGGCAAATGCCTCAAGGAAGAGAATCAGCACAAAATATTGGCCTCACATCTCTGTGGGTCTTTTCACTCTCAAGCCCTGGCTCCCTTGATTTCCCTGAACTACATTTTTTTCTCCTTAGCCATTGTCACTTACAATTGGCAAATGCTTAGATGGGAAAGGCATGGGGTTCCCTTTCCTTTGGGATCTTGGCCCCTAATGCCCTGACTGTCTTGATTAATATCCAATGTTTTCAAACTCAGCTATTCTTTTATTTTTTAAATTATTCTCCATCTTTGATAATTACTCTCAGCAGAAAGGTCGTCTGAGACAAGCTATTCCATCATAGCTGGAAGTCTAATGGTTGTTAAATTGAATCTCAAAATACCTCTAACCTAAATCTGTGCAAACAATCTATACTTATAAATGTTCCACATTCCAAAAGTTTGTCCCAAGGCCTAATATAGGTTGAGCCTGCAGCTGGTGAAAAAACAGAACTGTGGCAGGGGGGACTAAGGGTGTATGTGTGGAGATACAGGGATATTGTTAGAGTAAATTTCAGCCCCACCTCTCTAAAACTGTGTCCTTCAGACCTAGTGCTTGTCATTAAAATGCCACTTCCTTTTATTTTTTGCTATATGACTGAGTTAGTCCCACAGAGAACTGGGTTTGAAGGTGGAAGAATATGAGCCTGCTGATATATGTATGTGAGGGTAAGTCAAAAAGTATCACTACTAGGATTTCAGTTCATACCTGCATGGGTTTACGTCAAACAAAATGTATTGAAACATGTCTCTGTGATCAGGGGATGGCTGCAGACAAGTTCTCTCAGTAATACACTTGTCTTAGTCTTGTTAGGTTGCCTTCAAAAAAAAAAAAGGATACTTTTCCTGCCATGGAAAAAAACGATTTTGAGGTCAGGGCTAATATCAAATTTTTAACAAAACTCAAGTGGACATCTTCCCAAATCACTGATGCTTTGCAACAAGTTTATGAGAATGCTGCTCCACATAAAACAACAGTTTTTAGATGGATCAAGCATTTTACGGAAGGTAAAGAAGACCTCAAAGATGAGCCAAGAGAGGGAAGGCTGCTAAGAAGGTTATGGCGATTATTTTTTTTTTGGATTTTAAAGTGGTAATCTTGATAGACTTTCTTGAAGGACACAGGACGGTCACGAGGGCTTATTATGAATAAGTCTTCAGAAAATTAAAAACTGCATTGGTGAGAAAAAGGCCAGGAAATTTGTGCCAAGGAATTTTTTTCCATCACAACTACCCAAGTACTCATTCTTGGAGGGTAGCAAGGGCTGTCCTGTGAGAATTTTGTTGAGAAACCTTACCACATCCACCCTACAGCCCTGATCTTGCCCTTTCAGACTTTTTTGTTTCCAAAACTCAAAAAAAACTTTTAAAAGGAACACGATTTGAGTCCCTCAAGGATGCCAAAACTGCCTTTTTGACGTGGTATAAATCGAAGAAGGCAGAATTCTTCTGGGAAGGGTTAGAGAGATGGAATCACAGCCTTCAGAAGTGTATAGACCTAGATGGAGGATGTGTTGAGAAACAACAGCTTCACATTTTGATATTTTTGGTTAATAAAGGTTTCTATGATTTTGTAGCAATACTTTTTGACTTACCTTTGTATATATAATATACATATATTATCAATCATATATATCATATATACATATATATGGTGCATATTTAATTTGCACCATATCGATATCAAATTAAATTTTATTGTAGTACCCTTAAAGGATGCATTTCAGCAAAGGACACTAGAAGAAAGCAAGCTAAGGAATGTTCACAGAAAGAACATGCTTGGGGTAGTGATAGTCATCTACTTGTCCAGGATAAGATCCATCCAGGTCATGGGCTAACTAGCCTTTTATTCCACCAACTATGTCACCCTGAAACTTTAGCACACTTTATATGGTTGCCAGCACTGCCATCAGCAAGCCTCATAACCTATATCCGGATCCAGGTGCAATTTCTTATAATGTTACCAGTGCCATCTTGCTGTATTGTCCTCCAGTTGTGTAAGAATGACTGGAGATCACAGATGTATGATCTTATTGCACCTTTGTAATGACTGCTAGCCTCTGTGGCACTTCCTGAATCCCAAGGCCTAGCTATGAAAAACCTTCTGAGGGCCTATCAGTATACCGACATTTTTGGAATCCCTATCTTCTATCTCAGGAGCCATCCCTTTCTCCCAGTGGTATATTGTTCCAAGTCTGAGTTGGTCAGTTCAGAATAATGTCCAGGGAGAGGGGCCCCAGGATTAGCTGTAGAAAGACATTGTCTCTTCAAGTCCAGCCAAGCAGTCAGATTTAAATCCAATCTCTTACAGGACTTCCCCACCAATAAGAATCATAGGTTCTTTATTCTTTCAAACGTTCAGCAGAATCAACTGTCTGCACACTAAAGTGTACACACACACACACACACACAGTCACCTTCTGAGATAAAATGTTAATTCTCAAAACTAATATATTTTTAACCAATAAAAAGGAAGAGCAATTATTTTCTTCCCAGTACCATAATTTCCAAGACTACCTCTCTTACACTGGAGTTTTCTTACTCTTTTACTCAGAGGAATGTCAGTTCCTTTCCTTCATCTTCTCCACTCCCTTTCTAATCATGCAGAAATAACCTAAGACTCCCAGTGAAGGACCATCTTTGTTCCCAGTCGTAGGGGTGAAAGAGGAGGAGTCATTTCATTCTTCCAGCTGGTTAACTTTTCCTCTCAGGGGTTTCTTCTCCTCCAGGAATTAGATAGCCCTGCTGTCTCTTTTTTCAGAACTTTTGGAAATCTACTTTCCTAATGTTTAGGGAGTGTTGTCAATATTCTAGGATCCAACTATGTCCAATATTCCCGTCCTTGGATAGTTTGAACTATAACATGTTTCAGCTTCTGTTTTTACTTCTTGGTCAAAATTATGCTCAGAAGTACAAATCTCCTTTCTTCCTCAGTCTTCTGAAAGACAAAATTCTTATTAGTTAGTTAGGCCAATCATGTATCAGATGCCCTAGTTTTAGGAAAAAGAGGTCCCCTTCCCAACAAATGTTAAAATAGTTCGAGTCTCTACTGTTTCCTACCTCTACTCGGTTTTCATCTGGTTTCAACCATAATCCCTGGTTCTCTGGGCAGTCTCTCATTGTGCTGGATGGTTCTTTCGTCACCTTGGTTAAGCTTGGAACTGGTTCTTATAGTTTCCTTCCCTGTATGATTCCAGGTTAGAATTGGCCAAACAAGGAATATGCATAGGATTAAGAGGTGGAAGTGGGGCAGAAGCCACGAAGGTTTTCATGGAAACCTCAGAGACGCATGGTTCTAAATTGTCCTCACTCTCTTCTTCTCCCATTAATGTCTCTACTCACCAGCAGTGTCCCAGGCTCACTAACGTGCTTCGGGCAGACTCAGAGAGTCCTTCTCATCCTGAGGTAACAGCTTCCTATAGCCCTCTCCACAAGCACCCCCTTTGTCATACTACTTTGGGGACTGATGCTTGGCTTCTCAGATGTCCCTACGAGCTCCATCTTGTCCACCCATGCTGATGTTTAGGAGGACTGGTTTGTGACTTTCCCTCTAATCCTCTAACTCCCCAGTCCAGACCTTCACTTTCGTTACTACTCCCATGTTGTTAAAGTCTAATTCCTATAATAAATTCCTTGTAACACTTGTAGTGGCTCCACTTTCCTGACAGAACCCTGGATGATACACTCAACATATGCCAAAAATATTATTTCTCTTTTTTGTTTGTCTTATCCTCACTAAATGTCCCCCTAAATTTATCTTTCAGAAGATTGAGAAAGAAAGCAGATTTGCACTTCTGAGCATAATTTTGACCAAGAAATAAAAACAGAACTTGAAACATCTTATAGTTCAAAATATCTAAGGAAGACAATATTGAACATGGCTAGATCCTAGAATATTGGCAAATAATTTTTTTCTTTGAGGGTAATGGAATTCCATTACCCTCATATACTTATTCCTTGCTTCATCAGTTAGCTATTCTTCTTTAGAACATGTTATATTTAGTATGCATAGTGAGCATTCTAATGCTTGTAAATAGCCATTCCTTGTATTTCAGTGATACTCATACGTTCATATTAAGTTAAATCTCAAGTTGACTTCATTCTCTTTGCATTAGTATATAGATAACAGATATGAAAGTTTCTTATACATCATTTTAAAGCTGGCAACCTAATATATAATCAGTGAGAAGTTATATGTAAATCCACAAGTTACAATAAGTTTGAAAATTAGATTAAAATGAAGAAGGAAAATGTAACGGTAATGGCACATAGGATAGAGTTCCTCTGTTTAGAACACAGAACCAGAATTGCAAATGGGTTGTATCATCTGCACCAGCTCTGGTTAATAGCAGTTTTGCCTGTGGCACAAGTTTAGAAAGAGGTTTAAGGACTCTCTGGTGTTATTAAGGGAGTCCCTGGATGATGCAAACAGTTAAGTGCTCAACTACTAACCAAAAAGTTTGTGGTTCAAATCTACCCAGGAGCGCCTTGGAAGCAAGCTTATCTATCTACCTCCGAAATATCACATCCATTGAAAACCCAATGGAGCACAGTTCTACCCTGCAGTACATGGGGTTGCCAAGAGTTGGAATCGACTCCATGGGAAACTGGTTTGGTTTTGGCTTGGGCTCATCAAGAGAGTACTATGGTTAATCAGTGTTGTGTGCTATGTGCGTGGGAGGGGAGTTGTGACATATTAACTTATATCTGTTGACCCTAATATAAAAAAAGACAAGCCTGTGTAAGGATATTCCAAGGAGTCCCTAGTCCTATAGCAGAAAAAGGGATCTCTGGCAGGCTGACAGGAAGATTTATATTAAGGTATATATTAAGAACGGAGAAGAGTAGTCCCTTTAACACAGCCTGATTTTAAAGAAAAGAAAAATGTTTCTTCAAGCCACCCGACTCTCTTTGCTTTAACTTACCAAACAGTGTTTTTATCTCAATTTTTTCAAATAGAGTCCCCTCTAGGGTAAAAAATGATACTATCAGCTCATATGATCATCAATCCGTTTGGAGTTTCTATCTCTTAGTTTAATAAAGAAATAGTCTGGTTTTGATCATCTGTGTTTTGTTTCATTAGCATGAGTCTATTCCCAAGTCAGTGCTTTCCTGGTTAAAGAGATCAATCCGAAGCAAGAAACTAGCCAAACTGAGGATGAGCCTGTGGTTCTGAGAGCCCTGCCAAGGTAGGCTTTCACCGAGATGACATCTGCAATCCTTCCTTCTCCTTCTTTTTCTCCTTTTCCTTCTCCTCTTCCTTCTTTTTCTATTAACTACAAAATCAACAGGGCAGAGAACCACAACTAGAATATTCTCCTTCGATACCATACTTTAATATGTGTTGAGGGTTACCATATATATTTTCCATGATGTTTATTTACTGAAATATTTTATGAATTTATTTGCTTCCTGAGATGGCTACTTGGTGAAGTAGGAGTTTAATTTTAGGAAGTCTTAAAGATAAATGGTCAAAGACACAGATCTTCTGTTTTTCCCCTTCACACCAATAGTAAGAACAATATGACCAGTACTGTCCTTCCACAGGGGTTTCTGGTCACCTTTGCTGGCATGGTATCATAAGGAAAATAGAACCTAAACCACCTTCCTTCCTCTTTGGCTTCCGCACAAAACTTGAGACTACCCCTGGGATGCACTCTCTAAACGTTCACGCACCACCTTCTCCTCTTGCCTTTATTACATAACCATCCAGAGCCCTGTCTACTCCTTCCACCTCAGAATGAAATGTCATCACCTCCAGCTTTGGATGCACCCCATATTTGGATGGGCAGGCTCCAAGGTGCATTTCATCACCCCATGCTGTGCTTAGCTCATGCAGTGAATAGTGCCACCAGACGCAGGGCTCCTGCCAGTGATGCGTACTTAAGCTAATAGCCTGTGGGCTTCTGGGAAACAAAAGGGCAGGTGATGGAGGGCAGCCATCAGAAATTGGCAGGAACAGGCTCTTTTTGAGCAAAACTATTAAGGAGAACATGAATCAAATAGAAAGATTCTCAAAGGCCCGGGAAATATGACTGTGTCCTCATTTATATCTCTAAAGTAGAAAGAGATGGCTGGGATCCCAAATTCCCAAGTCCTTGATCTCCACTGTCACCAGAACAGGAGAAAGAGATGCAGCTGGGACAGTCAGGGCAAAGGCACTATTTCTCACCCTAAAACTCTGGTTCCAAACCCTATGAAACAATGAAGAATAAGCTAATTCTTTCTTCTCCATGGCAGTACTTTATAAATTTAAAGTTGACGATCATGACTTCCCTGAGTCTTCTAATAAACATTTGAGAATTGAACAATCAATTAATCAATGCAATGTATGAGGCATGTGGTAAATTCTTCACATTATGACAGACCGAGGAGCCTACAGAATAATCATAGTTAATGCTCACATAGTGCTTACTTGATGCCAAGCTCTGTTTTAAGGGCTTAATTCTCACAACAACTCTTTGTGGTACATACTATTACTATCCCATTTTACAGATGAGGAAACTGAGACCCTCAGAGAGGCTAACTAACTAAACCCAAGGTTACACACTATGGAGTCACAGAGGTAACATTCATACTGTGTAAGGGAATTAAAGAAAAACTGAGGTACCTGATAAGTTCTGAAATGGACAGTTTGAGGTTTGAGTGCCATTCTTTGCTGGTTCCGTTTTCGCCCCAGAGGCAGCCATCTTCCGTATTGTTTCTAAGTGAGGAATGTCCGGTAATGATGACATAACTACACTGTTACCCGTCCATGTCACATACCCATGTAATTGCCACACTAACCAATCTAAGAAAGAGACGTATACCGTTTTAAGCTAATCGCCTTACAGAGCTTGCCACAGGAAGTCCTGCCTTACAAGTTCCTCTATAGGAATCCCTACTTCAAAAGTTCCCGCCACAGAAAGCCTTGTTTTACAAGTTCCCGCCACAGGAAGTCCTGCCTTAAAATGATCTACTATCAATCAAGTCATGTCTTTCAATGATGTAAGTTTGTAGATACCGATCAAATAACATGTTTCATAGCCGTTGTTCCCCTCCTATGTCACTGTTGAGTTCCCATTTTGAATTCCTGGATTCCACCGCAAGCAGTTCGGTCTATTCCTAGCTCGAGCTGTCTCTTTTCTTTCAATAAATCTCTCAATTTTACATTAATTTATAGATGGTTACTATAGGACAATACCGAGGTATTTTGGCTCTGTAGTCCAGGCTGTTAGCCACTAAATTAATGTTGCCTGCTTACAGAAGAAGTAAGAGATAGGAATTCTTCTTCAGGGATATAACAAATGAGAAAATACTAAATATATGTAATGTATATAGCCAAGTCCTAATTGATTACTACTATTGCAAGTATAATACCCATTGCCATCCAGTCGATTCTGACTCATAGAGACCCTATAGGACACAGTAGAACTGCCCCATAGGGCTTCCAAGGAGTGGTTGGTGGATTTGAACTGCTGACGTTTTGGTTAGCAGCCAACGCTTAACCGCTGTGCTACCAGGACTCCACTGAGAGATTAACTGGGCTGAAATGGACAAAGAAGATTATGTATGAAGGAGTCTTGGAAAATGTACAATATTACAGTAGATGCAGGGGAGGCGAATGTTTAAGAAGTATTTCCGGACATTTAGCATCTCTGCCCCTGCTAATTGCCAGTAGGGACCATCAAGCATTGTGACAACCAAAAGCTTCTCCACGTGTGTGCAAAAGCCTACTTGTTGAGAACAGCCGAGCTGCATGACAATGGCTTAAAAAACCAAACCCATTGCTGTTGAGTTGATTCTGACTCATAGTGAGCTTAAAGGACAGAGTAGAACCGCCCCATAGGCTGACTCATAGTGACCTTAAAGGACAGAGTAGAACTGCCCCATAGGGTTTCCAAGGAGTGCCTGGTGGATTTGAACTGCTGACCTGTTGGTTAGCAGCCACAGCTCTTAACCACTACACCACTAGGGTTACCAACAATGGCTTAGAGCCTGTTAAACCACAGATAGTTGGGCTCCACCTCCAGAGTTCCTGATTCTGTGGGTCTGGGGTAAGGCCCAAGAATTTGCAATTCTGACAAGTTCTAAATGATGCTGATACTGCAAGTACTTCACGTTGAGAACCACTGGTCTTGAAGCAGGAGTCAGCAGGACTTAAGAGGAAGGAGAAGGGTGTGGCTTGAGGGTAGTAGAAGACAAAAATGGAGAAATAGAACGATTATGTAACAGCCAACTTCAGTAATAACTTATTCTTAGCTAAGTAGTGTGAAAAGCACTTGACATGTATTCTCTATTTTCATCCTCACAACAAATACTAGATATTATTATTGTTCCTATTTTACAACTGAGGATTAAATACATTAGGAACTTTCCCAGGTCGTGTATACAGAAAGTAATGAATCTGGAATTTAAACCCACATGCAGCCAGTTCCAGGGTGCAAGCACTCAGCCAGTACTGCAGTTCCACAGCACTGAGAGGGGTTTTGATGTGATGTATTAGGAAGTATGTAACCTTGGAAAGCTCCTAATCAGTGATGTAGCAGGACAAAGGTGATAATAGGGTGAATTTATCTGGTAGCATTGTGCAGAGTTTAAAGTCTGAGAGGATAGCTATGGCTCTGTTACAGCAATACAGCATGATCATAATTTCAGGAACAGAACTTTGGATCCTATCCAAGTTTCAAAGTGAATAACATCCCAAATACTGTCTTTGGGATTTCATTAGGGTAGGGTTCCTTTTTGTTTGCATATCTGAGGGTTAAAAACACAGATTTTGGAATCAGAAGGGTTTCACCTTGGATCTGCTGCTTACAATTAATTCATTTAATCCAAAAAAAAAAAAAAAAAAACACCAAACAGTTGCCATTGACTTGATTCCGACTCATACTGACCCTATAGGAAGGACATGGTAGAACTGCCCCACAGGGTTTCCGAGGAGCAGCTGGTGGATTTGAACTGCTGACCTTTTGGTTAGCAGTCGAGCTCTTAACCACTGCTCCATCAGGGCTCTAACTCCACTAAAAATGGCAATAATTTTTCTTTTGGAAACTTTGATTGGCTAGCATTTTGTTTTGAAATGACAAACCAGACACAGGTTAAACTTTTCTCACTGGCTGTTTTTTAAACCTTCTTTTTTGTTTTTGGTGTTTGTTTTTGTTCTGATGTCCTAGACATATGTCTAGACATAGATTTAATTTTATTTATCATGCTTGGATCTAAGTTAGTGTCTTTCCGGAAAATTTTCCACTGTTATCTCAAAATATTGCTGCTTTCTCATTCTATTTCCTTTCTGAAATTCTGCTTAGAGTGTGTTGGACTTTCTCACTCCGTCCTCCAATTCTGTTAATCTCTCTTTCATATTTTCAATGTGTTTCTCTCAGAAACATTCTGAATGTTTTCTTTGGACCTATCTTCCTTTCACTAAATCTCTCAAATCCACTGTTTAACTCATTCATTGTTCAATTTCATTTATTTTATTGTCACAAGTTTCAAACGAGTTTTCTTTAGATTTTTTTTATAGTCTCTTGTTTCTTGCTTATATTTTCAAGTTTTATTCCTTAAAACATATTATTCTTATTTTATATTCAGCATCTGATAATTCCATGTCTGAAGTTTTTGTCTGTATGATTCTGCAATCTGTTATTTCTTCTGGCTCTCACTCATGGTTCTTAATTTACTTGTGTGTTTGCAATTTTTGACTTCAAATTCCTTGGATCATTATCTGAGAGAATTCTCTTAGGCCATGTTGAAATTGCATTCTTTTAGACAGGATTTTACTTTGCTGCTTCTCATCATCTAGGGGCACTAAAATCCAGGACAGCTTTATATTAAGATTTCTACTTGAGTTTGTTTGGACCACCCAGGAAATTTGAAATTGGGCCAAAACCAAGTGTGAGGGCTGGCTTATACTTCCAAACTCTTAAGAGAGAATTTTCCCCTCTATACCCAGTGCTGAGGTGAAAAGAGGCAAATTTCCTTGTTGTCCACTTCTAAGAGGAAATTGTATCCCAATGTGATCTTAGCTTTATATAGGGGGTCTATGATTAGACTTTCTAATTAGAGCATACCCTAGATTTTGTCTACTTTCTTTTGTGCCCTGTGCAGTCTTCAAAACATAACTTCAGGTTCACGAGGGTTCAACAGATTCTCTCAGGGTCAAAGTTGGATTATGTACTTACTTTTCTCCCACCTTCCAATATCACCCTGTTTTTGGCTTCAGCATAGTCCATACTTTCCTGCCAGCTCATTGATACATTTAGAGTATTCTAGATACAGAAATATATACCTATCTCTATCTATCAACATTTTAGTTATTTACATTAGGAAATAGGTAAATATTTAGTTCACAAGATTGCGTTAATATTAAACAGAGATAATATATATAAAATAATATTCAGCTCATAAGAATGCGTAAATATTAATCAGAGATAATATATATAAAATCATTAGCACGGTGCCTCACTCAGTGTAAACATACAATAAAACAAACAAAAAATCAAACTAGTTGCTGCCGAGTCGATGCCAACTCATAGAGACCCCATGTGTGTCAAAGTAGAACTGTGCTCTTTAGGGTTTTCAATGGCTGATTTTCATAAGTGGTTTGCCAGGCCTTTCTTTTGATGGCACCTCTGGATGAGCTTGAACTGCCAACCTTTTGGTTAGCAGCAGAGCTCATTAACCATTTACACTACCCAGAGAATCCAAACACACCATCAAATTTAGCTATTACTAATTGTCATTATTTTTGTTCTTCTCTGAAGCCTAGTGCAGTGCTTGTTGCATAGTAGGACATTTAATAAATGTCCACAAATTAACTAATATAGCCAGTTATCTTTACTTGTTTACGTGACTGTTCACAATTTATCCACTGCCTTTGGACTTCACCATTGGCAGAAATAAGAACAAGAATGACTCTTATCAATGAAAAAAAAAAAAAGTCATATAGACATCTATTTACTTCAACTGCTAAAGGACTTGTTAAGCAGTTGTGCGAAGAAGGAAGTGAGAGCTGGTTTCTTGCCCCATTAAGGGGTGGGAAAGATCCCCAGCATCTGACTCCAGCTTCATCCTGGAACCAGAAGCTTCCATTATTTCTGCTTTGCCTTGGCAAGGCTTGTGTGCTTCCATTGAATCAACATGCTGACGTGCAGCTGTGCTGCCGCTGCAGCCACCACCTACATAGTTTCCCTCAAGAAGCATTATGTATTCTTGCCAACCTCCAAAAAGAGGTTAGAGATAAAGATCTGTTTTCTAGAGGGCCTGCTTTGTGTCCTCAGTGAGGGTCTTTCCAATGATTTCCTTTGTTTTCTTAAGGAACTCTCACCTTGCTCTAACATTTCAGCTTGTTCTCAGAAAGAAATGTGGACTCCTAAAGGGAAACATCGTACACCTTCTGATTCCAGAAGGATATATAGAACTGTCACAATAAGCAGAGGAGTATTTCTATGGCTAGGGTTAGAGAGGGATAGAGATTTTGTGGTCAGAATACAAAGCCATTAAAAAATTACAGGATTTCTTTCAAAACACACCACCGCCTCCTCCCTCCCATTTCTTATTTGATTTGTGACTTTAAGCTAATTCCTTAGACACCCTGGGCTTCAAGGCTGTCTTCTGGAGATTAGAAGCAAGATATTTTTTGCAGAGGAATTTTTGTTTTCCTGCAAGATATGTTTCATGCCATGTACATTGCTTATTGTATTGTACGGGTTTTTGTTGCAGTCATTATGGAGTCTCCTACAAAACCCTAACTTCCAGGATAAGTTGCTTAGTTAAAGAGGGATCTTTAGAAATGTCATGCAGAGAGTAACATAGCATCTGTGATTCCGCCCAATGGTGGAAACTTTTTATCTTGAGCCCAACCATGAAATAACTCTCTTAGTAAGAAGAACAGGATGAAATAGCTTCCCCATTGCTTTACTGGGCAGAAGGTGCCATTCAGATGCAGAAGCCAGCATTGTCAGCGTGGAAGGGAGCAGGCACACTTGACTCTTCCACCTCCTAGCTATGTGAAGTTAGATAAGTTCTTAATTGTTTGAATCCCATTTCCTTATCTTTACATGCCTGACTGCATTGGCTAGAACCTCCAGGGCAATGCTGAGTGGAAGTTGTAAGAGCAGACATCCTTGTCTTGTTCCCAATTTTTGGAAAAAAGAGTTTTTAATCGTGTCTTTTATCAGTTTGTGACAGATCCCTTCTACATCTTGTTTCCTGAGAATGAGTGATAAATTTTGTCAATACTTTTTCTGCATCTATTGATATAATCACCTACTTTGTCTTTTATGTTTTTTTTAATATGATGAATTACATTGATTTTGAATTTAAGCCAACCTTGCATTCCTGGGATAAATTCCACTTGATCACAATGTATTATCTTTTCATATTGGTAGATTCTATTTCTTACCATTTTGTTAAGGATTTTTGCATTCACGTTCCTGAGGCATACTGATCTGTAATTTTCTCATAATTTCTTTGGTTTTGGTATCAATGTAATGCTTTTATTTCTGCAAATGTTTGTGCAAAATTGGTATTATTTCTTCCTTAAATGTTTGATAGAATTCACCAGTGATGCTGTCTTAGTCATCTAGTGCTGCTATAACAGAAATAACACAAGTGGATGGCTTTAACAAACAGATATGTTCTCTCACAGTCTATGAGGCTAGAAGTCTGATTTCAGAGTGCCAGCTCCAGGAGAAGGCTTTCTCTCTCTGTCGGCTCTGGGGAAAGGTCCTTGTCATCAAACTTCTCCTGATCTAGGAGCTTCTCAGCACAGGAAACTGAGGCCCAAAGGACGTGCCCGCTCCCCGCATTGCTTTCTTGGTGGTATGAGGTCCTCCTGTCTTTCTGCTCGCTTCTCTCTTTTATATCTCAAAAGATACTGATTTAAGACATAACCTAATCTTGTAGATTGAGTTCTGCCTCATTAATATAACTGCCTCTCATCTTGCCTCTTCAACATTTTACGACATATAGGAAAATCACATCAGATGACAAAATGGTGGACAGTCACACAATACTGGGAATCATGACCTAGCCAAGTTAACAGATATTTTGGGGGGAAACAATTCAATCCATGACAGATGCCATCTGGGCCTGATGTTTTCTAAGTAGAAAGATTATTACATACAAATGCAGCCTCTTTAATACATATATTATTCAGATAATCTATTTCATCTTGAATGAGCTTTGGAAGTTTTATGAGTTTCAAGGAATTTTCCATTTAACCTAAGTGGTCAAATGTATTGGCATAAAGTTGTTCATAATAAAGTTGTTATCCCTTTAGTGCCTCTAGATCTGGAGTAGGAGCCCTGGTGGTGCAGTCGTTAAAGCAATTGGCTGCTAACCAGAAGGTTAGCAGTTCAAACCTACCAGCCACTCCATGGGAGAAAGATGTGGCAGTCTGCTTCCCTAAAGATTTACCACCTCAGAAACCCTATGATGCAGTTCTGTTCTGTCCTATAGGGTTGCTATGAGTTGGAATCGACTTGAAGGCAGTGGGTTTGGTTTTTTTGGTTAGATCTGGAGTGATGCCTTCCATTTCATTCCTAATATTGATAGTTTGTATCATTTCTCATTTTCTCCTGATCAGTCTCACTAGAGGCTTATCAATTTTATTGATGTTTTCAAAGAACTAGCTTTTGGTTTCATTGATTTGCTTTGTTGTTTTTCTATTTCTTTGAGATTTATTTTTATTTTTATTTTATTCT
>NW_004444077.1:2166636-2167473 GCF_000243295.1 Trichechus manatus latirostris
TAGCCACCTTGACCTAGCCAAACTTTAATTTCTCTCATCTCAACTCAGTGAGACCATTGGGCTCTGAGTTCTTCCTCCCTCTTGACTATATTCTAGAAAGTGCCTCCAGTGGTAAACTGGGCATTAATAGGGCTGATCGCATTCCTCAAGGATTACAGTCATCCACTGCCTGTTATCCAATATCAGAAAGCAATTGTTTCATATAATTTGTTCATGTCTTTGAATGTTCAAACTGTATCTGATCCCTTTTACTCCAACATGACCTACTGCCTATGGTCATTAAATGTGTTTTGCACTTCCTACATTAGGCCATGTCAGAAGTTGGTTTGTCTAAAAGTCCCATGTGGATCCTTGACATTCATTCATTCATTCACTTATTGTTCAGAGTGAATTATGTGCTGTGTGCTGGAAACTATGTGAGGTACTATGGATACAGGGATAAATGAGACCTGGTCACTACCCTGTAAGAGCTACTTGAGCTTGTGGGAGACAATCCTTGGTCTATATGGTTACAATATGTGCATCCCTGCCATTATGGCAGGATAAATAAAGTGTCAGGAAACCAAAGCTATAGCTTTGCTGAAACTGTTAGTGAACTTAATAAACTTGACCACTTAAAATTCATATGGTAATGATGTAAGGATACAGCTTCACTACATATTTTAATGGAAACCCTGGTGGCATAGTGGTTAAGAGCTACGGCTGCAAACCAAAAGGTCAACAGTTCAAATCCACCAAGGTCTCCTTGGAAACCCTATGGGGCAGTTCTACTCTGTCCTACAGGGTCGCTACATATTTTAATATAGGAGAATAAAATAATCAGGAGGTGAAGGGTAC
>NW_004444077.1:2168408-2169839 GCF_000243295.1 Trichechus manatus latirostris
TGAAATTCAGAAAAGGTAAGGCAATTAACACAATATTCTGCATGACTTTATCAGTTCTCAGTATCAGATGGATAATTCAGATACTATAGTTCTCCCCCCTCTTAATATCAGAATTATTAAATATCTGAATTTCTTGACAAGATGCACATTTTCTCCATATCTTTGTGAAAATATCTATGCAGATATTAAGCACCTGGATTTAAAAATAATTCAGTCAATCACATGGGAGCTTCATCCCCACAATTCCAAGCATTCAGATATTTGGACATATTATGATATTAAATGGCGAGCTTTTCTAATTCCCATGAGTCTGTGTTGCCTGCCCTACCCCTCCCAGTTGGGAAGTCCCCATTTCAGGCCATGGACTGGGATGACTGCCATGTGGAAAGAGGGCTGTGGTGGAACAACAGAGAACAAAAGAGGCAATTCTAAGCTTTTGAATTTCAAAGTGGAGTTTGTCAGAGTAGGTTGAAAGAAAGGGCTTATGAGTGTGCTGTAAACAATAGTTTTGGGAAGAATGCTGTATGATCTAAGAGCCGATTTTCCTGCCTTAGACTTGTAATAATTCCTCAGGCTGGGAGAGAAGACATTAGAAAGGAAGTAACAGAGTTAGATATTGGGAAAGAGTTCTGTATCTTGTTCCCTTTTGTCCCAGGAATATCTCCAAGTATATGTGTGTGTGTGTATAAATATGTGTGTATGTGTGTGTGTGTACATGTACAGGCATGGTAGTGACAATAGTAAGTCTCAGAACAGAAAGGATATTGAAAAGCAGAAGAGACTTGGGCTTCCCAAGGCATATGTAGCAGCCTCTCAGAGACTGTAGCAACAAGAATAGACATGGTAGAAGGTGTAAATGGGCCAGAAGGAACAGGGACATGTACCCAGGTTTCCTATAGCCCCAGAAGGGTGGGAGAAAATATCTAAAATGGATAGGGATGGTTCAGGTCTTGTGGGGCCTGAAGCTTATACAACTTGGGGTACCCCTTTTAAGAAAAAGAGTAAAAATTATTAATATAAATTTAGGAATGAATGTGAATATTTAATTAGGATTAGAAAATTAAATCACAACAAATTAAAAAAAATTAAAAACCGACAAATACCACAACCACCACAAAATTAGACAAGTAATATAACATTTTTGTTGATGAACTATCTGACATGCCTCTATCATAATTATTTCTACAGTTCTTGGCTTTATACACTTTGATCACCCCATCATATGACGACACATTTATAATGTCATTTCTACAGAGAGAATGTAAAGATAATTCAGTACTTCTTCTAGATGCTGATCAAAATTTGTTTTTTTATTATTCCTAGTTGGGGGGGCATAAAACTTGCTATCACACACAGATGTACTTGCTATTTACCGTATCACTATAAGTCTGTGCCCTACAAGGAATTCTGGTAAGCACAAGAATTCTCATA
>NW_004444077.1:2171283-2187044 GCF_000243295.1 Trichechus manatus latirostris
TACCACAATTCTGTCTATTGTATATGTTTACCCAAAAGGGACAAAAAAAGACAACTGTGTTCTTGCCTTTGGATTTTACTGGTCCCTCTTTATTCTGTGTACAAAGAGTGATTTATTTGTCCAAAATATGAATGGTTCCGTCAGTGTTTGTAAAATCAGTGTGGAACACCTCCAAGCTTAAGATTCACATCTTAGAAGCTGCATTGTCATCAGTATAGTGTTATTCTTAGCAGAGACTCATCTTTGTTCCTAACCAAGACCATAAACATTATCTGATTATCTGAACACACCTTGTAGGCTATTATAGGAGCTACTTTTTCAGATATAAAATTTTTGTCCTTATAAAAATATTTCCAAACCTAGGTTTTCTGTAAAAAAGACCTCCTTTGCCCCACTTAACAGTCTTTGAGAGCGTAGTGCCAGGAACTCACCCTCTAAATATCCTTAGAGAGTATTTCTTCTGTAGTTAATGTTGACTGGAGACTATATGAGAATTTGCATTCTTCAGAAGCTATTTTAAGTCTCAAAAATGCAGTGGATAGTCATGATAATGATACAATGAAAATAATAATACTCATTATTTGTCTAAATGCTGCAAACATTTAATAAATTATTTGTTGGGTGCCTTCCCTGTGCTAGGTAAACTGAGATACAATTAGGATATGCTTAATTATATGATTACATAATCAGTCAATATTTATTAAATGATTCTGCTAAGAGATATAAAGAGGGAAGGAGGGAGGAAAGGAGGGAGGGAGATGTATATGAATCCATTGCCTGCTATGTGTGGGGGGCTCATGTACTTTTCTATATTATCTCTGGTAATCTCTCACAATGAACCTGAAAAGGATAAATTAAATGTGTGTGTGTGTGTGTGTGTGTGTGTGTGTGTGTGTGTGTGTGTTAAAAAGCAGTATTTCTTGCCTAATGAATAGGACAGATAGGAATTCAGTAGAAAGGTCATTAGAGCATGGGAAGAGGGAATATGCTAATGTTTATTGATCAGTAAGAACTTTATATATATTATTGGATTCTACCTTCTCAATAACTCTATGAGGCAAGTATTATTATCCTCATTTAGAAACATTAAAACACAGGTAGTTAATGAACACCTAGGAATTTAAGTTCAGTCTATGTGATTCCAAAACACTTTCTCATTCCACTTTAGCAAAAGCCAAGTCTTGCCGTGAAGGATGGAAGAATTCAAGTGATTAGATGTAAGTGCCATTTAAGTATTTTTGGATATTTAGCATAACTTAGGGAGTTTAGGGTATAAGAGAAAAATTCTAATTTTTTCAATTATTTATTCATTCAACAAGTATTTATTGAATTCCTACTTTACGCCAGACACTGTGATAGTTGAGAGGATTCAACTCTGCACAAGACACAGTCCTTTCCCGTATTACAGTGTTGAGGGGTGGAGAGAGAGAAGAAAACAGGTTGTGGTAGTACAATGTAGTAAGTAATGAGATGGCAGCATATGAGTGTGCAGAGGTTCACATAACAGGATAAGTAGCTCAGGTGTTGGAATCCATGTAGGCTTCTAAGACAACTTGCTGAGACAGGAAAAACGAGTAGGTTCAGCCAGACGAGTGGGAGTGAGGAGCAAGGGTAAAGATGGTGGGGATGGTGGATGTGATGGGTGGTAGAAATGTTCTGATGTCACAGAAGCCTCAAATGTCCTCATACATTGTCTAATACTCGTCGGAACATGGGTGGGTAGGCAGACAGGCGGTTTTAGATTGGAAGAATAATTAGGGAACATAATCCAGTAATTACTATAGAAGCACAAGATGAGAGTTATTGACCCAGAAATTCCCTATAAAAGAGCTTTCTCTGTCCTTTCAATACCCGGAGACAGATTGTACTGATGTCGGAGGGAAAAATGTGTGCTTTTATCCCCCATATCTAAGTAGGTCAGTATTTGCTAACACTCAAGGAGTCTGCATTATTTCCCAGTTGGCTAGAACATTGTGCTAATGAGGAGCAGGTCATAGGTTTAATCCCCTTATGGGCCTTTTAGCTTCGTCATCTGTTCTGTAGCCACAGACAGCACCCCTAACCCTGGGTTGTGCTTTCTCAAATGCCAGTTTCTGGCAGGAGAAGCCTGGTGAAACCTTGTGGACAAGAGAGTTCATCACCACTCAGCGCCTCAAAGGGGCAGAGCTTCCAGTGAACGTTCCACTGACAGCACGCAGTCAGCGTAATTGTGGGTTTCTAAGAATGCTTAAGACATTTAGTGTTACTCCACTACAACCCTAACCTCAGCTCCTATGGAAAATTATAGCCAAGAGGCTGCAATCAGCTAATATCTCTTCTTCTTCCTCCTCTTCAGAGGAAACTAAGAATATTTATTAAGCATCTAGTGACATAGAGGGGGAGGTCCTACTAGGTGCTATAGCAAGAGGGCCAGAGACACCATCATGCATAGTAGGTTAAGCCTAAATACCCGTGCATTTGTTCAGCAGTGACTTTACAGTACAGTTTATAGACTTAGTTTTGTGCTAAGCATCTGGAAGAAAAGATGCTCTAATTAACATTTATTGAATATGTTCCGTGTGCCAAGAGCATGGCTAAGCATTTTACAAGGATTATTTCATTTAATGCTCAAAATAGCATATCTAAAGCTCCGCTGGCCAGACTACCAACCCCCACCCCACTCCCATGTCTACCTATTTCCTGGGAGAGGAGGTTAGAAAGTATGTGTGGCCATAGAAAAAGCACAACAGTCAGAAATTCCCCCACAAGAAATTTCTAGACAGTTTATTATTATCTTTTCAAGTATCTCCCCTTTTCTGGGACTCCAACTATATGTATGTTTTGGCTGCTTGATATTGTCTCCCAGCTCACTGAGTGTCTGTTCATTTATTTCAGTCTTTTTCCTTTCTGTGTTTCCTGTTACACAGTTTTTATAGCTATTTTCTCAAGTTCACTGATCTTTTCTTTTGCATTACCTAATCTGCTCTTGATCCTTTTTATCCATTGTATATTTCATTTCAATATAAATGCAGATATTGTATTTTTCATCACTAGAGTTTCCATTTACATCTTCCTCCATCTCCCATTTCTCTACCCATTATGTCTATGTTTTCCTTTAAGTCCTTGAGCTTATTTAAGGTTTATAATAGCTCTTTTCAGGGCCTTCTTTAATAATTCTACTAGATGCTCTATATAAGCAACTAATTAATTTTCACTTAAGTGGAAATGTAATGTTCCATTTTACAGTTAAAGAAACTAAATCTCAGAGAGGCAAGTTAATCTTTCCAAGATGATGTAGCAAGTAAGTAGAAATGTAGAAATTTGATTCCAAAGTCTGTCCTCAAAATCACTATTCTAAACAACAGTTTGTCTCCATACTATTAACTGGTTGTTTCAACTTGGACAAGAATTTTGCTTCTGTCAACCTGTTTGATTTCTATAAAACTAAAGGTAATAAAAATGGCTACTTCCCAGCATTGTACATGAAAAGTACTCTTCCTCTTAGTTTTGGGTGTGTGTGTGTGCATGCTGTGATTAAAGAGGAGTCCTGGTGGCGCAGTGGTTAAAAGCTCAGGCTGCTAACCAAAAGGTTGGCAGTTCAAATCCACCAGCCACTAAGTGGAGAACCTATGTGGAAGTTCTACTTTGTCCTCTAGGGTTGCTATGGGTCAGAATCGACAGCAACAGGTTTGGTTGGTTTTGGTGAATGAAGAGGGAAGCCCAACAATAGCATAGCTAAGTGTGTGCACAATTAAGGGCTAGACACCTCAGTGGAAGGTTCTGGTGAGCCAGGAGACATGAGGGCATAGAGGTTTGTTTCATAAAGGTCCTTGGGTAGATCATTAAAAACACTGGAGTCCCACTCCTTCATAAATATGCCTGGTGCTGCCTGGGTATGCTGAGCAGCTGTAGTTTCTATATTTTATTAATATGAATGTACCATTTTAACATGAGTATAGTGTGGAAAAGATATATTGTTGCATATTGGTCATTTTGACAACCCCTTCCAATAATCCAGATGGTGATAATCGTCAAGGGAACATCTGCTAGAGGAGGTTTTCCTTGTTTAAGGTAAAAATTTCTTCTTTTATTTGTATCCCTTCACAGAGCTTGCAATATGGCTGGGATGCTGTTTGTATGCTCTGTGTATCAAGCACACATTAATGAATTCCATCCTGATGGAAATCAGTTTCCTTTTTTTTTGTTCTTTGAGCTACAAGTCAACAGAGCTATCCTAGGCAGCCATCTTAAAAATTCATTCAAATGCTATTTGCTGAGCACCAACTCTGTGTGAGCATATTGCTATAGACTCAGTACTAGGAATACAGAGATAAAAAACATGAAATATCTGCCCCCTAAGGAACTCACAGTCTGGTGGGAAAGATACTATTCATAATAGACAAAAGGTGGAAACAGCCTAAATGTCCATCAACAGATGAATGGATAAATAAAATATAGTACATACAACGATGTTCTCAGCCATACTACTCAGCCATAAAGAGACATTAAGTCCTGATACAAGCTACAACATGGATGAAGCTTGAAAAGATTATGCTGAGTGAAATAAGTTAGTCACGAAAGGACAAATATTGTACGAGTTCACTTATATGAAATAGGTAAATAGATAGAAATAAAAACTTTTTAGTGGTTACCAAGGATGGGCGGGAGGGAGGGGAAAAGAGAGACTCATTGCTTAGGGAACACTGAGATTCTGTTAAGGGTGATGGAAAAATTTGGAAACAGATAATGGTGATGGTTGAACAACATGATAAACGTAATTGATGTCACCTAATTGTATGTGTGAAAAATGCTGAAATGGCAAGAGTTTTGTTGCATATGTATTTACCACAATGAAAAATTAATTAATTAAACATTATGATGTAGTAATTGGTGTAAGCCATTAATATGTGGAAGAACTGAGGAAAGGCACTTATCTAACTGGGAAAGGGATGAGTAGGCAAAACTGTAAAAGGGTCCCAGGGAAAGTGATGCTGGACCTGAATTCTGAAAGATGAGTACAAGTTTGTCACGGGTGGAAGTAATGGCAGGGAGGGAGAGAAGCATTTGGGAAGGCCTGGAGGTGTGATGACCATAGTGCTTCTGGTGTCTGTAATTTGTTTTGACTGGGGCTCAAGGGACATAAGACAGAACAAGTAGACAGGGCTCAGACCATGAAGAGGCTATTACACCTCTTGGTCACAAGAGAGTCCGCATGCGAGAGAGTGGGTGAGGAGGGATTAATTCATATCCATGCTGAAAAAACAACTCAAAGTACAAAGCTGGCTGCTGATGAATCAGTTGCCTCAGATCTGTGTCTGATCCCAGACCAGGGTAGATGCAGAAATACTGATGACTGACTGGGCCTAAGCTCTCAGAGAGCAGGAAAATCTGCTGAGTGGAAGCCTTTGGAGCCTGACTAAGTGAAAAACAGCTTTGCTCAGAGCTCTACCGTCTGGGTAAACAGTGGCCTGTTTTTGAGGGGAGGTAACTCAGCTGGGGGTGGATAATGTTGGCTCCTGAGGCAGAAATAGCACTGCCTGGGCTTGTGCAGGCTCCTGAGTTCACAGGCAGACCACAGGAAGCTGACAAGTCCAAAGAAGCACAACATGGTGGAAAGAGCAGGGACAGAGGCCAAGAAAATGTTTAAAACCAAGGGATGGAATAAGGAGAGAAATGCCCTATGTCAATAACAACCTCAGTGCAGAGGTCTAGTACTTGATATTCCTTCCTCAGTTCTGTAACTATAGCTATCAGGAGCCAGGCTTTGAGTTAAGTGCTTTCTTTGCAGAATAATTATTATAACTGACATTTATTTTGAGTTCTTGCGTTGTTTCATGCACTGTTCTAGATACATTCTGTATTTTACTCATTCAATCCTTACACCTATGCTATGAGGGAGTCCCCTGGGTGGTGCAAATGTTTAACAGTCTTGGCTGCTAACCAGAAGGTTGGTGGTTTGTCCACCCAGAGGTGCTTCAGAAAAAAGGCCTGGCAATCTACTTTCAAAAAAATCAGCCATTGAAAACCCTACAGAGCACAGTTCTACTGCGACACACATGGGTCACCATGAGTTGGAATCGATTCAATGGAAATTGGTTTGGTTTGGTTTTTTGGTTACCTTATGAAGTAGCTATGGAGCCCTGGTGGTGCAGTGGTTAAAAGCTCGGCTGCCAACCAAAAGGTCAACAGTTCAAATCCACCAGCTGCTCCTTGGAAACCCTATGGGGTATGGGGCAGTTCTAGTCTGTCCTATAGGGTCTCTATGAGTTGGAATTGACTCAGTGGCAACGGGTTTGGATTTTTGGCTATGAGGTAGCCATAAATATTATTCTCATCTTACAGATAAGAAAACTGGATCTCAGAAGTAAGACTTGCCTAGTGTCACTCAGATAGGAACTAAATAGTGGATCTGGGATTTGAACTAAGATATTGGAACTTCACAGATCCCATGGTCCTTCTCACTATAACCTCATGAGAGAAGCATCATTATCCCAAATTTATAGATGGAGAAGCTGAGACTCAGAGCTGTTAAGTAAGTTCTGGAGTCAGAATGGATCTCAGTCTCTAACACTAGTGCTGGCTGCCTTAACCACTACACTCCACAGCTCCCAACACGATACTGCGTGTCCAGATCTAGTTTCTGTCTCAATCAGACTCTTCCTTACAGCAATGTCTGGACCAGAATCATATCAGGAAACTAGGCTGTGGGGAGGCCCTGCCAGACCTTCCAAGGAGCTGATACATGTGTCCCCGCAGAGAGCAACTGGATGCCAGCCGCATGTGGCACAATGGTTAAGCACTTGGCTGCTAACTGAAAGGTTGGTGGTTTGAACCCATCCACTGGCTCCATGGGAGAAAGACCTGGAGATCTTGTGTAAAGATTACAGCCAAGAAAACCCTATGGGGCAGTTCTACTCTGTCACATGGGGTTGCTATGAGTCAAAAATTTACTTGACGGTACCTAACAGCAACAACAACATGGCCAGTCAGTGTTAGCCAAGTAAGCAGCTACACCGATCAGGCAGGGGACTACGACTGTGGATATATTTTCCCTCACCTTCCCAGCTCTCACAACCAACCCCAAATGCCAGAGGAGTTAGGCCTTGCAAAGAGAAGTAGGGGAGGTACTCCTGTACCAGACATGGATCAAACTCTCCCTCTTCTCCAGGGATCCAGAGTAGGAAGAGACAAGATAGAGTGGACCAGGCTCACTCCCCAGTCCACATTCCTCAAGACTGGCCTGTGCACAGAGAGGATTAGGAGCTGGTTGAATGGACATGGGGAATCAGGGGTGGAAAGGAGGAGGAATGTGCTGTCACAGTATGGGGAGAGCAATTAGTCACATAACAACGTATGTATAAATTTTTGTATGGGAAAAAAAAAAAAAAAAAAAAAGACTGGCCTGTGCAGGAAGTGTGGAGGAGAGATAATGAATAAACTGGTTGTGAGTTGTAAATTTTAAACTGGACTGAATAAGACTTTTTAAAATTAAAGCAACAAAACTGCACCCTTACGAAAGTTATGGGAAGTTACAGAATCTGTCCAAGACATCATAAAAGTAAGGGCGATTCCATAGATCACAGTTTAAGGCAGTGACTGAAAAATATAAAACCGTTTCATGTTGATATCCTACTGAGTTGAGACTGTTCAGTGGACTAGACACATCAGTAATCTCCCAACCCTTTGCAGCTTAACCATCTTTCTGTCATCAACTGCTCCTTGTTTTGCCTCTCTCCTTCTCAGAAGAACTGCTATTTTTATTCTTGATGCTTATTCCCTTAGCAGTGCCCTTTCAGCTCATGGTTGAAAGCAGGGCTTCAAACTGGTACCAAATGGTTCAGGAACAGTTCAGTAATTGCCGACTTAAAGGAGGGCAGCTACTCATTGCATAGCAACCGAATATGTTTCCCCTCAATTTTGACAGGATAGGAAACAAACAGTGGTGCCCGGCTCAAAGATGGCGGCGGATTGCACCACTTTGAATGTGTGTCACTCTCCACAGCCCTGCTAATAATCCAGTCTCCCACATCAGGCTCCTGAAACTTTCCGGATCCATGCGGGAGACTAGATTATTGGCAGGACTGTGGAGAGCAATATACACATTCAGTGCAGCGGCACAGTGCGCTGCCATCTTTGAGCGGGGCATTGCTTTTTGTTTCCTACCCGGTCAAAATAAAGGGGAAATAGATTTGGTTGCTATGCAGTGGGTATACTGCCCTCATTTACATAAGCAATTACTGAACCGTTCCAAACCAGTTCAAAGCCCTGGCTGAAAGCTGAGAGTTGGTATTTCTGTAGGATTCATACTATGTATTTTATCCCCCTACACCACCTAAGGTCCAGGAAACCGTGGTGGTGTAGTGGTTAAGAGCTACCGCTGCTAACCAAAAGGTGAGCAGTTCAAATCCACCAGGTGCTCCTTGGAAACCCTATGGGGCAGTCCTACTCTGTCTTATACGGTTGCTATGAGTCGGAATCAACTTGACGGCGAGGGGTTTGGTTTTTTGTTTTTGTTTTTTAAGGTCAAGGCTGGAGCCCTGGTGGCATAGTGGTTAAGTGTCTGGCTGCTAACCAAAAGATTGGCAGTTCCCATCCACCAGCTGCTCCTTGGAAACCCTATGGGGCAGTTCTGCTCTGCCCTATAGGGTCGCTATGAGTCAGAATCAACTCGAGGGCAATGTGTTTGGGTTTTTTTTTTAAAGGTCAAGACACTGTAGTTGTGCAAAGGCTAGAGCAAATTTTAGTTAAGCACCAATGGCATCATGAGCTAGGCTGTAAGCACCTCCAGGGGGCGGATTCTCAAACCCTGTTAAGTGGGCTTACTAAGACCTTTCTCATGGACAGTTCAGAGACTGAGCTGGGAGCTCTATGCCTGTTAAACTGTAGGAGGATGGTTTGCGTGTCCCTCTACAGAGACACTGGATGCCCTGGGGATGTGAATCAGGATCTTATACAGCTGGGGGGCAGAGGTGGGTAGCTGCTGAAACACACAGCCCTGAGGCACAGTCAGTCCACCTGAGATTGTTCTGTCTCAGTGGATGGAGAGGAAACTATGAGAGAGATTCAGGAAGACCAGGGAACTGTGAAAACGAAGAAAGGCCTGGCTATCTACTTCTGAAAAATCATGCATTGAAAACCCTATGGAGCACAGTTCTACTCTGACACACATGGGGTCACCATGAATTGGAATCAACTCAACGGCAACTGGGATATGCCAGGTACCTGAGCTTCAATTCTCAAGTTCTCAACCTTTGCAGACCCCTCAGGAAGAAAGAGAAAAAGAAGTGTTTCAGAAAAACAAAGACCTTTACTCAGGCTGCAGAAATATGGGTGTCAAAAGCATGAGGAGGGCAAGGACACAAACTTTAGGGCAGCCAGTGCCTCCTGGAGAAAAGAGTATCCAGAAAGATGTGATTTTCACTTTGCATATCTATTTGTCCATGTACTAGGAGTTCCAGAAACATGCAAAATTCTACTGTGGAGCCTGCTGCTTGAAGCAGGTAATATCATCTACTCGTTTCAGTCCATGCTGGGAATTGGTACAGCCGAATGGATTTTTTCACATGTTTGGTGGAACTGAAACCTTGGGGGCCCACAGATTACTCAGATGTCATAGCAATACTGGTTTTTATTTTCTATCTTGATGAAAAGTTTGTGATTTTTATGTTGTTTTAGAACAAAATACAACTGGGATCTTACGATTTACATACCTACTGTTGGACAGTTCTGTCACATTTCCAACATTTAAAATATTCTTTGGTCTGAAAATGTGCTGGGGGTGGGATGAGGATTCCTGTCCTATGCCTATAGGTGAGGAGGAAGTCGGAGGGAGTTTGAGAAGCAGTAACAGCTTTAAAGAAGGAACTGTTCACCCTCACACTCTCTCAGCCTGTTTAGGTGAAGTGATTTGGACTGCATGTTGCTTTAGCTCCACTCTTGTGTAGGTAAAGAAATTACTGCATGAGCTCACCCTTGCCTCTCGGCCCTGGGCTATGATGCCAGTAAATCTATGATAGTAGAGTCAGCACATCAAATATCTGTACCTTTATTCTAATCTCAAAATGAAGTAGACCCAAGAATATTTTTTTCCATATTATTTTTATTCTTAAACTTTCGAAACTGTGGATTTTCCTCTGAGGCATTTGTGTGTGTCTGGTAAGGGAGGGCAAAAGAAGAGAGAAAAAGGGGAAGTGGGGCAGGGAATTAAAATCTACCCTAACATACTCTGGTGAAAATGCTTTTGTCACATGGGATAAGACATGGACTTTGTAGATGGTATGTATAGATGTGTGTGGGCCTTTCCAACCATGTTTTCATTATTATTATTAATTATTGCCATAGGGAGCACAGCAAATATTTGCTGTGGCTTTGAGCAGAACACAAACCAGAGTCCTTTTGTGCTTCAGGACCCTCTGCAGAGCCTCTGGCCTGTTGTTTCACTTCCTGAGCCAGCAGTTTACCCTGAAAAACAGCCCTACAACCCTCACCCTTGTTCTCCACCAAGTGAATGTGCCAGACAGCATGTTTGCTTTGCCCACGGCCTCCCCACAGGACAGCAGCCCCAGTTCTTTGCTCAGTTCAAGCATCTTAAATGAAACTTGAGCACTCAGCAGAGCCCCACAAAGCCACACAAGAGGAATCCAGATGAGATCCTAGCCCCGGCCCCTCCCTCATTTCTCCAGTCACTCCAGTGCCATCTTGCACTCTCTAACCTGTCCCCCACCATCCCTACACTCTAATAAGGGTGTAGCTGCAAGAAGAAAGCCCCAGGTGGAACCATGAACTCTCCTTGATCCACAGTTCTGGCTTGGGATCAATTTGTTGCTACCAGTGACCCCTTTCCTGAGGGAAGCACTTGACATTGGGCTACTGAAGGAGGCACAATTACGTGTCCTTTAAAAAAATCAGAACAGGGAAAGATCAGTTCTGTTTGGGGTAGTGTCATGGATTGAACTGTGTCCCCCAAAAATATCTGTCAACTTGACTGGGTCATGATTCCCAGTATTGTATGATTGTGTAATCTGATGTGATTTCCATACGTGTTGTAAACTCTATCACCATGATGAGGTTATGCTGATGAGGTTTACAAGATTAGATAGTGTCTTAATCCAATCTCTTTTGAGGTATAAAAGAGAGAAGTGACCAGAGACACATGGGAACCTCATACCTCTAAGAAAGCAGTGACTGGAGCAGAGCACATCCTTTGGACCTGAGGTTCCTGTGCTGAGATGCTCCCAGACCAAGGGAAGATTGATGACATGGACTTTCCTCCAGAGCTGACAGAGAGAGAAAGCCTTCTCCTGGAGCTGATGCCCGAATTTGGAGTAGCCTACTGGACTGTGAGAGAATAAACTTCTCTTTGTTACAGCCATCCACTCGTGGTATTTCTGTTAGAGCAGCACTAGATGACTGAGACAGGTAGTCAAGGGATATGGGATCTGGGAAGGGCATTAAAAACCAGTGGATGCTGAGTCGCCTGTGACTTATGGTGACCCTATGTGTGTCAGAGTAGAAGTGTGCTCCACTGAGTTTTCAATGGCTGATTTTTCAGAAGTAGATTACCAGGGCTTTCTTTTGAGGTACCTGTGGGTGGACTCAAACCTTCAACCTTTTGGTTAGCAGCTTTGCGTGTTAACCATTTGCACCACCCAGGGACTCCAGGGCATTAAAAGAGGGGGAAAATGAAGATTGCCGGAGAAGAGAGGAGGAGAAAAGCTTGAAGGAGGATGAAGACAGGTCAGGAATAATCTTCTCTGATTCTCGAAACAACTAAGGTGCAGCCCTTCCTATAATCTACTGTTATCAGACATCTTGACATGAGGGTGAGCTCCTCAAGGCAGCAACTGCACTACCTACACAGGTATGGCACAGAGTAAGCACTTAACAAATGCTTGTTGACCTGAACTGAAATGTTGACAGCATGAGCAAAGCTCAGCAGGTACAAGAAAGAATAAGACAGGGCAGGGCTGGGGAATCAAGCTGGAGGGGAAGTGGGTATTTTCTCTTCCTGTATCTCATGTAGCTGAAACTCATTCAGTTAGTCAACAAAGATTTCTGAGAACCTTTGCGTAGGCTTTGCTTTCAGAGTAAGAGAAAGAATGGCAACTCCCCTAGCCTCCTTCTCCCCCTGAGAAAATGGAAGCTATCAGACCTCTCTCATCTATCCGCCACCAAACCGACCACCCTGCCTGCATCTGGACCCACATATTCTGCCTACCTTCCTGTTAGATGGAACAATGGTCTCTACTGCTGTCAGGGGCCAGGCCCTCCCCAGATGCCCTGGCTCCTTTACTCTTTCATCCACTCAGGACTTTGCTTCTGCAATTATCCCCACTCTCTCTCTGCATCAACAGTTTCTCCATCTCTGCAGAATTATTCCTGTCTACATACAACTTGCTTCAGTATCTCCTGTCTTAGCTGTGACCCATTTCTTGGTCCTGTTTATAGCAAAGCTCTTCAAAAGAGTATCTTGTATTATATTATCTGTCTGTAACTCCCAGCCTCTTATATTCTCTTTAATCCACTCCAGTTGCATTTTTACGTGTAAACTCTGTTGGTTGAAGAAGCCCTGGTCAATTTCAGTAATCATTTCTCTCTTGCCAAAACCAATGGTCTGATTGTATCTCCCACCTTGCCCAATTTGTTCCAACCACATTGCTCATTCTTGCTGTTCTTCAAAACACCAAGCTCTTTCCCCATGTAAACTTGCTGCTTCCTTTTCCTGGGACGTGCTTCCTTCAGATCTTCTGCAGACCTTCACCGGAATTTCTCCCTCTCTTCACTCAGTTCTCTGCTCAGAAAGGTCATCCTGACATCCTACCTGACAGTTACACCCCCTTATCATCCCCTGAGCCATCCTTTACCTCTTACCCTGCTTTGTCTTCCTTCTTAGCATTTATTATTGCCAAAATTATATATTTATTTGCAAATTAGTTTATTGTATGATTTCCTAGTAGAGTATAATTTAATGCTTAGGGGACTGGCAGAGTCTTTTCCATATCCCCAGTACCCAGACAGGGGCTGAATGATGAATGTGTAAAGGCACAGTCCCTGCCGCTAAGGAACTCATAGTCTAATTGAGGATAATAATAATAGTGATGATGATAATACACAATACTTTGTGCCATATATATATATATATGTAGTGTGTGTATATATATAGTGCGTGTATATATATTCTATGTATATGTATGTGTGTGTGTATATATATATGTATATATGTATACACTTGGCTGCTAACTGAAAGGTAGGCAGTTTGAACTCATCAGCCGTTCTGTGGGAAAAAGATGTGGCAGTCTGCTCCCATAAATATTATAGCCTTGAAAACCCTATGGAATAGTTCTACTCTATCCTATAGGGTTGCTATGAGTCAGAATTGACTTGACAACAATAGGTTTGGATGGGTGTATGTCCATATAGATATAGAGATATAACTATGTCTCCCCTCCCATATATATACATAAGAAGCCCTCGGGGTGCAATGCTTAAGCACTCAGCTGCTAACCAAAAGGTTGGTAGTTCGAACCCGCCAGTGGCTCTGGTAATCTGCTCCCTTAAAAATTATAGCCTAGGAAATCCTATGGGGCAGTTCTACTCTGTCATATGGGGTCGCTGTGAGTCAGAATCCACTTCACAGCACACAATAACAATATATATATACATATATAAATATTTATGGTATTTTATCCATTTTATAGATGAGACTGAGGCTTTAGAAATACCACATAACTTGCCTTGGTTATACAGCTGGTCAACAGGAAGAGCCGTGACTCCAGCACAGCTCGTTCTGACTCCAGAGCCATACTCTTCAACCTTGAACTCTTTGACCTCGAAGTCTGACAGCATGTTGAAAGGTCACTCATCTGCTTAGGTTGTCTTAATGTGGATAGAGCAGTTCTGCCTACTTGTGAACAGTGAACACCCATTTATGCTTGCTTTACTAGAAAAGAGTGCTGACATTTCTCATTTTGCTGTAAAAGCAGTCTCTATGCCAGAAGCCAAAATACACAAGGTTGGTAAATATTTTGTACTTGGTTATAAGCAAGGACCCAAATCCAATTAATGTTTGCTAGTGGGATATGGTTGTTCACTAGTTTTAGGAAATAGGTAGGTTCCAATTCGAATACATTCCTTGGTCGTGTTTTGGCTGATTGTTTCAGGAAATTAAAACATTTTGATCCATTTGGATCTGTTTCTGAGTTCAGCACAATTTGTTCCCTGTCATGGTTTACAAGTTAGGTTTGATGCCAGGCCCTGGCTACTGGGTTCTGTGGTCCTGGTTTCCTGTGGGCCCATTACCTGCACCAGCCAGTGCAGAGAAGACTAAGAAAAGTTCTATCCCAAGATTACGTGTATGGAGAATAATCTTAACAGAGTCAAACCTGGAATGATGGCCTCCTTCCTGTCCAGCCACATTTGTAATTTAAAAATTTCTAGCGATCACATTAAAAAGAAACAAGTGAAATTAATTTTAATAATAGATTTTATTTAACCCAATATATCCAAAATGTTATCATTTCAACATGTCATCTGTATAAAGAATTATTAAATCCAGTCTCTATTCTACACTTACGGTACATCTCAGTGTGAATAGCCACATTACAAGTACTCAGTAGCCACATATGACTAGTGACTACAGTTTTGGCCAGACGATCTCCTGGCCTTGGAACATATTTTTCACTTCTCCTGGAACTGTCTTTTCCCTGCCTTTGCTTGGAAAATTTCTACTTGTTCTTTGTGTTTCATTTTAGATATCACCACTTCTTTCAGGTTACATACCATTCTTATGGGCTCCTACAGGGCTACATAAACCAAACCAAAAATCAAACCCATGGCCATTGAGTTGATTCTAGCACATGACAACCCCATGTGTGTCAGAGTAAAACTGTGCTCCACAGGGTTTTCGGTGGTTGGCCTGGCGATCTGCTTCCAAAAGGTCAGAGCCTTGAAAACCCTATGGAGCAGTTCTACTCTGCAAATATGGGTTCACCATGAGTCAGAACCGACTCAACAGCAACTAGCAAACAAACAATCTTGCAGAAGTACCTCATCAGGACTTTCTTCCACGGAACTGCTGAGTAGATTCGAGCCACCAACCTTTAGGTTAGCAGCTGAGCTCAAACTGTTCGTGCCACTAGGGACCTACAGTGCTACATACTGCCCCTCAAAATAGCAATTGTCACATTCTTTTGTAATTTTCTGTGTGCCTGCCTGTATGTCCTACTAGATTATAAACTCTCTGAGCACAGGGATTGACACTGTCATATCTTATATGTCTAGCAAAGTAGATACTCAGAAACTATTTTTGATTAAATAAATAAGTCTTCATGACCATATCTTCATTTTACAGATGAGGCAACTGAAGCTTAGAGAATTTAAGTAAACTTGTTAGGGTACAGAATAAGAGGCAAAGCTGTGTTCAAGTCCAGAATTCAGAGTCTGGATCTAATGCTATCATCATGAATTCAGTTACACATACTTTTCATACATACAATCTGAGGTCAAGTTCCTTCACAAACTGTCTTCACAGTCTTAGTGGAGATGACTGAAAATCCAGTACTAGTAAGAGCAAAGCACAACAGAACTGACTTCCAGTTACACTAGAGTGTTAAACACTGATTTCAGAAGATCTCCTAGAAATATGTTCTCACTTGAAGGGGAGAGTGAGTTCCCTGTTCTTGCCATGCAAGTCTACACAAATCATTTTTTGTCAGTCTCTCATTTTCCTGTAGTAAATGCTTCCTAATTAAAGTACTCGGCTTCCAAACTGTTAAACAAAAATA
>NW_004444077.1:2188001-2189831 GCF_000243295.1 Trichechus manatus latirostris
TACTGCCCTGGAGACAGCATGAATGGGCATGACTTGAACTAAGTGGCTTGTCACCCTGCTGACATTATGACCCTAGCAGAGTCCAAGAAAATGCATGGATGAACTCACTGGGTTGAACAACTTGCTCAGTGTCTTGAGAACAAATAGACTTTTCTTTGGTGTTAGTTACAAACATCTTTTCTTTCCACTTATTCAGTTCAGCTCTCCAAGAAGCAAGAGCTAATCTCCTGCGAAAGTTCAGGGGACAGGCATGTGATGCAGCTCCAAGCTCCCTTAGCCACATGCCCAGCTCCAAGCTGCCTTAGCCACAAGACTGCTGATGGGCCTCAGAGGGGTGCTGGCTCTGTCCCGGCCCCACCCTGCCCTGTGTCTGGGAGAACAGTTACTGTTCAGAGCCTAAGTTCTTTATCTGCATAATAGAAATAGGAGTAGTCCATCTAATTGACTACACTAATTTAGGGTTCTTTCATTTCAGATGGATTCATTCATATATATATCACCAGCTTGTGCCATGCGCCACGGCAGGTGCTGAGGACACACTGTCACAATTACTGCCTCTGAAGAACTTAGTTAGTGGGAATCCCAGACAATAAATGGGCGGTTTTAATGTTGTTAGTTGCAGTTCAGTCAATTCCAACTCATGGCGACTCCATGTGTGCAGAGCAGAACTGCTCCGTTGGGTTTTCAAGGCTGTGACCGTTCTGAAGCAGATCACCAGGCCTGTCTTCTGAGGCTCCTTAAGAAAGGAATGTGTTTTGCTTGTTTCTCTATGTAAGGGGTGTGTTTTGTTTGTTTCTATCTCTAAAAACAAAGAAATATATGTTCTTTAAGATGGTCATGTTAATTCATATTTAATTCATTCGAAAAATGTTGATTAAGCACCTATTCTGTGCAGGCACTTATCTAGAGCTGAGGATACAATGGTGAATAAGACAGACACAATCCCATGGTTACGGAATTTCATGGGGTTGCTCTGAGAGGCATGGCAAAGTAAGGACTCTGCAGTCAGACAAAGCTGTGTTCAAATCTTGGCTCTACATCTTATGAGTTTGTCAAGTTCATCCATTCATTCATTTAATACATACTTACGGCATATCTACTGTGTGTCAGATTGTGTTCCAGTTGCTGGAGATAGAGACAAAGCCCCTGCTCTCAAGGAACTTATGTTCTTGTGGGGAAGAAATAAGGTTAATATTACATACATGCATATATCATAAGCAAGATAATTTCAGATAGTATAATAGCTATGAGGAAAGGAAAATAAAGTGATGTGTTGGAGAGTGATCTACTTTTAACTCTTGTTTAGAGGGTTTTTTCTAATGGTGATTCAGTGGTAGAATCCTCTCATTCTGTCTTAGTTATCCAGTGCTGCTATAACAGAAATACCACAAGTGGATGGTTTTAACAAACAGAAATTTATTTTCTCACAGTTTAGAAGGCCAAAAGTCCAAATTCAGGGTGCTACTTCTAGGGGAAGCCTTTCTTTTTCTGTTAGCTCTAGGGGAAGCTCCTTGTCTCCTTTCAACATCTGTGGGCCCGACGTTCCTTGGAGATCTCCATGTGTCTTCCCCTGGGTCTAGGAGGTTCTCATCACAGGGACCCTGGGTCCAAAGGACACGCTCCACTCCCAGCTCTTCTTTCTTGATGGTAATGAGGTCCCTCCCTCTCTGTTTGCTTCTGTCTCCTTTTATCTCTTGTAAGATAAAAGGTGATGCAGGCCACACCCAAGGGAAACTCTCTGTACATTGGATCAGGGCTGTGACCTGAGTAAGGGTGTTTTATCCCACCCTAATGCTGCTTCATTAACATAACAACCATAACCTAATCCTC
>NW_004444077.1:2190356-2201720 GCF_000243295.1 Trichechus manatus latirostris
CTGAATTCCTTCTAGAGCCTTTTAACTAGTCTCCCTACTTCCAGTCCTGTTCTCCAAAACATTTGGCATACTGCACCAGTGTTCTTCCTAAAATTCAAGTATGTTAATTCATTAAAAAATATTTACTATGTGCCTACCATGTGCCAGTCTCCTTTCTAGGCACTTACGAAATATTGGTAAACAAATAGCACTTGCCTGCCTAAAATCCCGCAGTGGTTCCATATTGTGTTCATAATATAAACTCCTTAGCTTGTGACATACAGTCTTCAGGTCATTTGAAGAGCCAAGCATAATAGTATAAATGGAGATCAAATACCATTCAAAAGATTTTAAATCAAGCTATGAAACTGCTTAAAATATGCTCTAATTGAATACCTTGACAAATAATGCTTCATAAGGGCCTGGAAATCAAGGTTCAAATTTGGAATTCTTGGATTCCTCAGAGTTCCAAACAGGAACACTGTGCTACTGAGAGAGCTGAAGCTCTCAGCCTACCACTCTTCTCTCCTCACCCCCATCTCCATCCCATACACAGAGTACTTTGTGTGCCAGCACGTTGACACTCCAGCTCTCATGTCTAAGCTCCAACCAAAGCAGCTTCCTCTTGGTTACCTTTCAGGCTTGCACAGTACCTGGATGCTCGAGGGTATTTCAGCAGGGAATTTCAGGTCCCAGAAATCCAGAGCCTAGTCCTGAAGGGGACATGGAGTGGCTCTGCAGATTCCTCTTCGCTGTGCAGATTGCTCACACCACTGGGAGGGTCATGGATGAATGAGGGTCCAAGAAAGGCCTTTAAAGTGTGTGGCCCAGGATAAAGTACCCTCTTGCCCAGTTCTGATAGCACTTGTTCTTACGGCTGCTGCTTACCCCTCCACTACTCTCTCACATGTTACAGCTTCCCAAAGTTTTTCAAGTCCCTTCATGGTCCAGGCTTTACCTCTTCCCTCATCTCTGCCTTGACCACCCTTACCCATCCACCCCTTGCTCTTCACATAATTCCTGTTCTTATCAAGTTTCAGCTTTGATACTCATTTCTGTGGAAGGTCTTCCCTGTGGCCACTGTAGCTGTCTGCAAATTCTTTGACACTTCTCCGATTGAAAGGTGGAGTCTAAGTCTCCTCTCAAATCAGACTGAGTTTGTAACTGCTTTGACCAATGGAAATGATAGTATATGACTTTTGAGGTTAGATCATACAGCACTATGCATCTTTTACCTTGTTCCCTGGAACATTTTCTCTCAGAAATCCAGGTACTCTGAAGCCCTCCTGATGGTCCCAGCTAAGCCCAATCTTCAGCAAACTCCACCAAGGCAACACATGAAGAAGCCATCTTGAATCCTACATATCAGCTCATCCCCCAGATGAATACCACCATGTGACTGTCATCACTTACCTGATATATTCTCTTAGTTAAACAAAAAGGTCTAACAATCTTAAGGGTGTGTCTTCTTAGTTAAACCACAGTGTTTTTAAGACTCTTAAGGTCATTGTTCCATAGTAGTCCCCTGTGGTAGAGATTTATGACTATGGCTTTTGGTCTGCTGAATTAATTTATAAACTGATACATGAGAAACTCGCAAAGTTTTTTAAAGAGTTATATCAGAGAAGACTAAAAAGGACACAGACAGTTAAAGAAAAAAGAGAGAGAGAGAAAAGACTTGGATCCCTGAATTTCTGTGAATAAGAAGCAGGTTGAGAAAATGATTTAGCTGCAAACAAGGGCAAGAATTACTTACAGATGGAATCACGAGCCCAGGAAATGGAGCTGAGAGCAATGGAGACTTCCCAAAAAGTATGTTATGTCCCAATAAAAAAAATAGGCAGAATGTTCCTGATTGAATTTTAGAATTGCTATGAACCAGAGACAGCTATGTGCCTTCTATTGCCACCCCCCTTTTGGAACAGGACTCTCTACTGCAGTTTTCCTACCACTGTATACTGGGTATTTGTGATGTTGGTGGTGGATGGGGCAGAAAAATTGTCCCTTTCATTTATAAGTTATCAGATTGAAAGGAACCATTTCTAAGGAACTGGACCTAAGGAGACTTATCTGCATCTGGATCTAACTTGGATGATGAGATCCTGGTTCTCAAGCCTAAATCTGATGCCTTAATGAGATGAAACTTTTAAAGAAGAAGGAAGTAAATGTATTTTGCATATAGGAGAAATTTAAATGATTTATGGTAATAGAGATAACTGTAATAGTTTTAAAACATAGCTGCAAATTCTTTAACATTTCTTCTATAATAGTTTGTTTGCCAACTGCACAACCCCCTTGCACATTCTTTTCCTAGGCTCACTGTGCATTTTGTATGTGTGGACACATTATTTACATGGGTGTGTTATTTGTGAAAATACGGTGTGATGGTTAAGGATTGTGTGTCCACTTGGCTGGGCCGTGATTCTCCATGGTTTAGCAGTTATAAAGTAGTTTGGAAGTTATGTAATGATGTAATTTGGCGGTTATATAATGATATAAATCAACTCTGTGATGAGATCTGCTATGAGCAGCCGATCAGTTGAAAGGACATTTTCTTCAAAGTTTGGCTTACTTCCAGTATATAAATGGATGTTCCAGCAAGGCTCTCTCTCTGGATCCTGCATCCAGTTCATCATCATCTGACCACTGGTTCTTGGGACTTGAGCTAGCAGCTTATTTTCCAATCTTGGGATTCATCAGCCTCCTCAGCCTACGAGCCAGTGGTCTGCCGACTGACGTCGATCTTGGGTTCATCAGTCCCTGCAGCTACGTGAGTCAGGCGAAGCCTCCAGCCTGATGCCTGACCCATGGACTTGGAACTTGCAGCTTTTCCAGGCACATGAGCCATTTCCTTGAGATAAGTCTCTCTCTCTCTCTCAGTATATACATATATATGCTTCACTGGTTTTGCTTCTCTAGAGAACCCAACCTAAGACGTACGGTATTCCCCTCTAAATTGAGAAAACTTGTAACTGCTTTGACCAATAGTCTTCGGGTATCCCCACCAAGGCAAATGAAAACGTTAGTGAAGCCATCTTGGATCCTACATAGTAATCAGTCCCCCAGGTGAATATTACCACGTGACCACCTTCAATACCAGGTGAAACAAAAGAATCACCTAGCTGAGTCCTACCCAAATTCCTCACCCACAAACTACAAAATATAAATAAATGGCTATTGTTTTAAGCCACTAAATTTTGGGGCACTTTGTTAAACAGACTTACATAACTAAAACATCATTCAAGGCTGGCTTTAAATACCCGTCTCTGTGTTTCCGCAGAACCGTGTGTTTTTACCACACTGTGTTACAATTATCTCTTCACTTGTCTTTATCACCTATCTGATGAAAGTTCCCTAAGGACAAGGATGGTGTCCCCAGCATCAGGAACAATTCCTTACATAGTAGGCTCCCAATATGTTATTTTTTTTCTTCTACTTTCCCTACCCAAGGACTTGCTCTAATTAGCTATAAAACCAAAGCTATCTATTGACAGGGATTCTTAATCATGCCCCACCTGGCCTTATGAGGCTGCGTTTGCATCCTCTTACTTCCATTGTACCCTGTAGGCCTAGTCTACCTATGGATATTTATATGAAGGGCACCCACTAAAATAAGAAACAGGTCCAGGGTAGTTAGTTCCTCTAGATATACACATGGATTTGAAACCAAAGTGGGTAATTATTGTGTAGAAACATGTTTTGAGTTTTGCCTCTCCCAGAACATTTGAAAAATAGAAAATGTGTAGCTAAACCCCAAACACCCTTGGGTTTGCACATCTCTAATAATCCCATCCAGATACATTTACGTTCACATAATTGATTTCTGGTTCCAAGATTTTTCCAGTATGAAAAACAACTCCTAGAGAGGCTTGATATTCTGTGAACAGCAGCCTGACTGCTACTTCCAGCGCTTCATGGTCACACCAGAAAATTCAAGCCTGACCCTCAACTTTCCTGTTTCAAAATTACTCACTTTATTTGAATGCATGATAAGTCTACCTGGGAAACCCTGGGATCAGCCAGGCTTGAATCTCAGCTCTGCCACTCACCAGTCATGTCACTGTCAGCAAGTTTACTTAATCCCTCTGAGCCTGTTTCCATATAAGTAAAAGGAAGGAATAACAGTGCCTGCCTTATAGGTTGTTGTAAGCATTACTTGAGATACTACATGCAGAACACTCAGCCAACTCTGACACATATAAACTCTCAATGAATAAAAGAATGCTAGTTGTTACTATTAATATTACATTCTCCCTCTGCTATGCTCTCTCAAGAAAAAATTATCAGGCTGGATGGGGTTTAAATCTCCACAAGAATGCCGACTCTGTTAAAAGACATTGGATTGGTCACAATTGCCCTGGAAGCCCACTGCCTTGCTTCTTTAGAGGAAGGTGCTGGGTTAGCAGGTGGGATAAAGTGTGAGAGGAGCAGTATGAAAAAGAGAGAAATGTCCTAGTTTACTTTTCTTTAGCTCATGACCTGTCCCCATTTTCCATTGATCTCTGCTTTTTACCCTGTTGAATACAGACTTCCATAGTTACAATGACCATATAAACACAAGCATTCTTAAGAGGGCAACATGCCTCAAGATTTTAAATTGGGACTGCTCTGGAGAAATGTAAGACATATGGTGATCATACCCATAGTTCTCAAAGCCAGAAGGCGACTGGCTCCACGAGAAGAAAAGCAAAACAATCAAATATCTCTTTTGTTTGCCAAAACAAATCTTGTGTCTCCCCCATTGTTATTCCTGTAGATATCTTTGTTTGAATTGGGCCTGTTCACCAGTTCCATTTCTGCTACCATCTCTGGGGACGAGGGAAAGAAAACACCGTCATGTTCACGCATATTAACAAGGAATTCTTTTTTGGGTGGATTTTAGGAGTAAAGGAAATTGGAAAATCTTTTCTTACCTTTGTGGTTTCCTTTTTTTTTCCCTTGAGATAGTCTTCAACTGTAGCTTTTCCTTCTGATCCCTCACTAATGAACAATAATAGTAATATACTGTTATTATTATTAAACACATTCTATGTAATGGGTATTAGTCCTATATTAACTCCTAAGTACATTTAATCCTCACAATGAATTTGCAAGATGGATGTCCTGTCCTTGGTTTGCAGGTTAAGAATCTAAAGATTAGAGAGGTTAAGAAACTTGTCTAAGTTCACAGAAGGAGTAAATGATACAATAGGGATTTGAACCCAGAAATACCTGACTCACAAATTTTCTCCAGTCTGTGTTGTTGCCTCCCACAGATTGCCTTGCAGAGATCATATTCAGATTCAATTAGTATACACTGAGCATCTACCAGGTGCTGAGCTAAAAAATATTTAACAATCTGACATTTAATATTTAATCTGATCCTCATAGCAATCCCACAAAATGGGTAATGCTGTCACCATTTTTTGGAAGTGAAGCATAATCCCAAGGGATTAAAAAATTTTCCCATTGCCATTTAAATTCATAATTAGTGGAGCCAGGAATCAAATCCAAACTCTTTCTAAATCCCAATAAGGTATCTGGTAGCAGAAGCACAAAATGAGGTATCCTTAGAAACTTAAGACTGGAAGGAAGCACACGTTGAAAGTGGGATCAAATACCTCCTCAGAGTCCTACCCCTTAATGTGAAGAGTTTATCTTTGGTAAGTAGCGGGAAGAGGGTTGGGGAGTGTGGAAGAAAGTAGAAAAGGGCAGGAAATTGGAGGAAGAAAGACTCCAGTTCAGCTCAGTATCACTTAAGTCTCAGTACTGTGTAGGGCCAGCCTTTGCCGTTTTACGTGATCTTCATTATAACCAAGAGTAATTACTAGGAAAAGGGTTCAAGTGGCTGTTTCAGTTTGGAGAAAGTACAAACTCAGAGTAGAACCAAGACTAGAAAGAAAAAAAGAAAAAAGGCTCCAAAAGGGTAAACGTCAGAAGGTAAAACCATTTTGATTTTGGTCTGAGAAAGCAGAGTAGCTATTTTTAAGTAATTCCATTGTAAATGAGAAAAAAAGACATTAAAAAGTTCAAATATTAAATCATTTTCAGGTGAGATATAGAGCTATTCTACCCTTCCAACACTCCTCCTCCTGTTACTGGGCAGAAACCCCAGGTTCTTGCTTGGCGTGCTTTGCATTGGCCAGTAAATAAGAGACCGCGGTGGGAGAACAGGAAAGGCATCTTTATTTCGTTGTACAAGGAAAAGGAGTCAGTCGGAGCTGCTGCCGCCAAGACTGCTCCCCAAGGGCGAGCAGACAAGTTACTTTTAAGGGGTTTACAAGTAGGGAGTTCGTACAAGGTACGTCAGCAACATTCTTAATCATACTACGCAGGCGCAATGGGGTTTACATATAACCTCCAAACAAAAGCAGGATTCAAATGCAAAGCTGGTGGGAAAGAAGCCCAGCAAAGGAAACAGGATTTTTAATGCAACACTGTGGGGGAAGAAGCCAAGCAAAGAAAACAGGATTTTTAATGCAACACGGTGGGTGCTCTGTCTCACTCCAACATTTTGGCTGTACAGATACATTCAACTTGATACAGGGAAAGTGTAGTGGAGAGAGTAACACTCCCTTGTGCATTTGACCTCATGGTCATTAATTCTTATTTTCTAAATAAACTCCCACCAATTCCCAGTTATAGAAATAATACATGTTCATCAGAATAAATGTAAAGTATACAGAAAAGTTCAAAGATTAAAATAACAATATGCTGCAATCCCACTTACCCTGACATTGTTAACAAGTTGACATATTTCTACTTTGTTTTTCTATTTTTCATTCTATGATCGAGATACTTTCACTGAAAGTATATCATAAGCCTTATCCCATGTCATTCGTGTTGTAGAACATGGATTTTAATCATAGTCTAAACTAGCATCTACGTACTGTAGTTTATTTAATCAATCCCTTATTGTTTGACATTTAGATTGATTTCAGATTTTCACCAGTATAAACGTGGTGTTCGTCTTTGTATATAATTTTTCCATAGCCCATCCCTCTTTTAGCACAATTTTTTCTATGTGTTTCTCAGCTTTTTTTTTTTTTCTCTAATAACGGACATGCTTGATGGTATTCACATATGAGAGTTTTTCAAGTCATGTCCTAGACTTCCTAGCATTAGATCCAATTTATTGTGTTTTAATTAAATATAATAACTTTTTCTTCCCCTCAAGAAAAAATAGAAGCATGAGGGTGAATAAAAGTGATGTAAGGAATTTCCATGAATCTACTGTATCTTATAAGATAAACAATTTATAAATTTCAGTATTTTATTATTAACAATGATCTATCCAAGCATGTCTTACAGTTGCTTGCACCCCCTGATTGGAGAACCACTGTTTAGCTGACCCTAGGGAGTACTCTTACACTCTCTGAGTGGCTTGGACATGCATTTTCTTATTGGAGACCTTATATACCTATGATTCCTGTCCTTAGGAAAAAATGAACTCATAACAGTAAATTGTATGCTGTAGACAGAATTAGGTCCTTGTTTTGAGAAGGCAGTAGCTTAGATATTCAGAGGGGCTGAATGTGAGTAAATGAATGCTTTTTAAATGTGTACTCCTCACCCCAACCCTGTGCAGAGATTCTGATGCAAGTTTCCTGGGGACACCCTTTCTCTGTGCCTCTTGGTTCTAAATCACCTCTTTAGAGGGTGTAACTAAGCCTTTAATTCAGCTGCCTATTTCTTCAGCACTGAGCTAGTAAGGCTAAGGTGAATTTTTCTTACCTTGGGAAATGTATGATCGTTTACGAAAACTGAAGGGTAGGTAAGTTGAGGCCCATAGATGGTAACTTGATATTGTCTCCTCCAGGGAAGGTAACCTACTTGAAGCATTCGTAGGATATGGTCTTTTCACAGTTGAGAAGGACACTGATGTGTTTGCTGTTGTTATTGGCAAATAAGCGCATCTTGAAGAATCTGGATGTTGCATCATAGAATCATCTAATCATAGGTGTTATAGGTTGAATTGTGACCCCTCCCCCCGCCCCCGAAAAATATATGTTGAAGCCCTAGCTCCCGGTACCTGTGAACGTGATCTTATTTGGAAATAGAGTCTTTGCAGATATGATTAGTTAAGTTAACATGAAGTCATGTTGGAGTAGGGTGCACTCTACTCCAATATGACTTGTGTCCTTATAAAAAGAGGAGAGACCCAGACAGGCACAGAGGAAAGATGGTCATATGAAAATGGAGACAGAATGAAGTTATACTGCCACAAGCCCAGGAGTGCCTGGGGCTACCAGGAGCTTGAAGAGGCAAGGAAAGATCCTCCACTAGAGACTTCAGAGGGAGCATGGCCCTGCTGACACCTTGTTTTCAGACTTCTGGCCTTCTGAACTGTGAGAGAATAAGTTTCTGTTGTTTTAATGCACATGTCATTGTGTGCTGTCAAGTTGATTCCAACTCATAGTGAGTCTCTAAGACAGAGTAGAATTGCCCCATGGATTGTCCAAGGCTGTAGTCTTTAATGGGAGCAGATCACCAGGTCTTCCTCCCATAGAGCCACTGGGTGGGTTCAAACCTCCAACCTTTCAGTTAGCAGCAGAGCGCTTAACCATTGTGCCACCAGGGCTCCTCTTTAATGCACGTAGTTTGTGGTAATTTGTTATGGCAGCCCTAGGAAACTAAGACAGTAAGTAAAAGGACATTTATCTACTTGACTTTTTTGGCTGCAAAGGCAGCACTAACAGTTGAACTGATTTTTTAGGAGAAGGGAATTAATTTTGTTTATTAAAGAAATTGCTTAACAACCAAATTATGAGGACAGGGGATGCTGCTGGACAAGGGAACAACTAAAACCAGAGATGTATGTAAAGTAAGCTCGCTCTCACAGTCTCTCTTCCTCTCTCTCACTCTCCATCTTTTGCCTGGGCTTCTCTCCTCAGAGAGACTTCATTCGTTGTCTCTCAGCAACTAAGAATTAGTTTTGTCCACCCTGCTGAAAACATGACAGTGATACAGTTGGTCCTCCAAGTATGCAGATTCAATCAACCATGGATCGAAAATATTTGGGGAAAAAAAAAGGAAGTTCCAAAAAGCAAAACTTGAATTTGCCCTGCGCAGGGCGCTACACAGAATCCTCGCAAATGCAGTGATGGGTACGCATACACTGCTGTTGCCTCCCGCCATTTCACAGGTCCTCAATCTCTCTCCAGCACTCGTTGGAGCATTATTCATCTCGTGTCTTGTCATTATTCCCTAAACAATACAGTATAACAACTATTTACATAGCATTTACATTGTATTAGGTATTATAAGTCATATAGAGATGATTTAAGGTATACAGGAGGATGTGCATAGCATTATATGCAAATACTATGCCATTTTATATAAGGGACTCAATTTTGATATCTACAGGGGTCCTGGAACCAATCCCCCATGGATACCGAGGGACCACTATAGTTCCAAGCTTTATATCTTACAGTTTCCACCTTTGGGAGAACTGCCAGACCATTCTACCATCCCAAGTCTACAATTATAGGGGAAAGACTGACTCAAGCTGTCAGGTGTTCTCACTAGGGCCAATCAATTGTGGACAACGAGATATCATAAGAAAAATGCTGGGAAAATGGAGGAGAGTTAATCCCAGAACTGTTTACTCCATCGGGCTGCACAGATGATTGGCTGAAGAAGGGAAAGAAAAAATGGTTGACATTAGAGAAAACAGCAAAGGAAAGAAAGTATTACATGATACATATGCAAGTCACTTATTTTTTCTGGTGGTCACGAATCTCTTCCTCCCCTCCTACCCCAACTCTCTGGCACTAAGATTCGCAAAGAGAGGCCAGAAGGTCAACTTCTTGGGCTTGGGGACGCAGGCTGTAAGCTTTCCCTGGTAGGTTACCACTGCAGAACAGCAAAACTGTTTCCTCTTTCCCACACCCTGGTGTTCTGCAGACTGCTACCTTCCACTGCAGCAAATTGGAAATTGAACGCTAATGGGAAACATGTATGTAAGTGTTCAAACCGAGTTTTTTATTAAATGATCACAGTGCTAGTCGGTATTCATTTGAATAGTTTACCAGGAGTTGCCAGTGGACTATGAGTGCATGTGTTAAGAGTTTTCTACGCATGTCATGTTGCTATCAAATTCCCCACTTGCTACACAATTCAGCTCCGTTTATCACAGAATCCAGGCAAGTTTCTGCTGAACTTTGGGCTGGAGGGTGGATCGGATATTCAGGCTTTCGGTCTCAATTCATCAGGGCATGTGACTGTGAAGGAAGAATGAATATTCTAACCTAAACTCATTTTTTTCTCACATATGAGGAAGGTTCAGACACCACTTCATTGGATAGAAAACTTGAATAGAATGGAGGAAAATGTGGAACGGAACTCAAATTCTTAAAAATTCCAGACTTGCTGGACTAGTTGAGACTGGAGGACTCCCTGAGACTATCGTCCTGAGATACTCTTTAAACCTTGGACCAAAACTATCCCCTGAGGTCACCTTTTAGTGAAAGAACGGATTGGCACACAAAATAAAGGATATTACATATGAGTACGGGGCTCCATTTAAAAAACCATCTGTGTTGGAGCCCTGGTGGTGTAGTGGTTAAAAGCTTGGCTGCTAAACAAAAGATTGGCAGTTCGAATCCACTGGTTACTCCTTGGAAACTCTATGGGGTAGTTCTACTCTGTCCTATAGGGTCAATATGAGTTGGAATCAACTCAGTGACAACGGGTTTGGTTTTTTTTTTTTTTTAATATGAGACGAGAAGGTCAACAATTACTCTAAAGCAAAGATGAGAAGACGAGGGGTGCAGGAAAACTAGAGTACTGTAAATAGAACAACCAGAACACAGTTAATGAGAGTGTTGACACACTGTGAAAAATGTAACCAATGTTGCTGAACAACTTGTGTAGAAACTGGCAAATGGAAACCTAATTTGCTTGGTGAACTTTCGCTGAAAAGACAATAAAATATTATCAAAGAAAAAGAGAAAATAATCACTTTGGAAAGCACTGCATGCACTGATGGTTGGGAGTTGTCCAGGTAAGCCCCACAGTACAAGAAATAGGCACTGTCACAGACAGGTGTGACATCAGCCTCTACTGGTTGGCACCTTTTCTACCTGAGGCTTCAACACGAGAAGTAGAGATTGACATGCACCAGTTACCATGGAGTTAACTCCAACTCGGGTGACCCCATGTGTTTCAGAGTAGAACTGTGCTCCATAGGATTTTCAAGGACCGATTTTTTTGGAAGTAGATTACCAGGCTTTTCTTCCAAGGAGCCTCAGGGTAGACTCAAACCATCAACCCTTTGGTTAGCCCCTGAGCGTGTTAAATGTTTACAGGACCCGGGGACTCTGGTTGGCATGCACAGTCTTTCGTAAAGGAGCAAGCCACCCAAGTCCATGCTTGGAAAGCAGGTGGGACATAGGAACAGGGCCC
>NW_004444077.1:2203349-2205020 GCF_000243295.1 Trichechus manatus latirostris
AAGGGCACTCCCAACACCCAGGAGTTCCCCTTCACATTCATCCTCATTGCTCAGTCAGTCACCAGGCGCAGTCACATCCCTATCTCCGTGGGTCTGGACTAGTGTTTCCAGGGCACCTACACAGACCCTTATCTACCAGTTACCGCACAGCTTAGGCGTCCCCTGGTTACTTGTTTCCCTCTTACCGATCCCTTCCCTGACTGGTCTGTAGGCATCTTGGGCAGCTGCTCTGTCTCCTTCATCACTGTGTCCCCAGTGCCTGTCACATTGCTCAACACAAGGCAGTTACTCAGTAAATATTTGTAGATATATATGCTTAATTTAACGTGGAGAAGAGAAGTCATGAAAAACCTGAAAGATGTCTTCAAATATATCCAAACAAATATACCTAAGAGGTGTTAGACCGTATGAGAAGCAGTATAGTGTAGTGATGTACAGGCTCTGGAGCCACCTGACTGGGTTGAAATCCTATCTCCTCTGCTTAATGGATGTGTGGCATTAGGCAAATTATCCTTTCTGTACTTCATAGGTAAAATAGGACTGATCTCACTGACTTGTTGTGAATACTAAATGAGTCAAAACATGTAGCACACTTCAAACCTACTTGATATGAGTAAGGCTTCACTAGATATGGGATGTAGCTGGGGCAAGGTGCAGTCAGAATACACTTGGGTGTTGAAGATGGCTGGAGCAAACAGGTGAGCAGAGATGGTGTGAGGTGGGTACAAGAGGCACTGTGCCTGTGGTGGTGATGGAAATGATTCTGCTTTCTCCCTCCCTCTCCCCAGGAGTGGGGATGTGGCCCAGCCTGACCAATGAGAGTACTCTATCCAATGGCCATAGTGATAGGTTCAGTGATGGATATGTCCCTCCCTGGGACATTTTGTTGCTAAAATAGTCCCCTTCTGTCACTGCTCAGAAATCCAAAGTATCTGAGAGTCGTATAAGCATACTGGTTGCAAGAGTGAAAACCACGAATTCTCTAGCTCAAATAAATGTTGATGCGAGGCAGGAAGGTGGAGAAAATAGCAGAAGAAAAGATTGGGATCCAAGAGGATCCAGAGAAATAAACAAACACCTCCTGCTGTGTATGTCACTCAGCTTACTTGTGTCTTATCCTGTCTAGCCTATTTTTAAAAGTGTTTTGAGACAGGGTCAAAATGGAAGCAGTTCTTTGGGAGCAGGAAGGATGGTAAGGAACAAGGCCTATGACTAAGTCATAGAAACTATAAGGGCAGGGTACATATTCAAAGACCATGACTCAACATGATCTTGGGCTCTGTTTACTAGCAAATTGGCCAGCTGTAGATTGACTTAAGAAAGTTGTACTATCACAGAAACCCCAAGCCTGTGGCTTCTCAACCCTAAGAAGCCCCTAAAGCTTCAAATTTCTATCAATAACAAGTAAGGTGTCAGAGCAGGGCCGTTCTCCAAATAAGAATCATACAACGCTCTTCTCAGACATAGCCACATAAAACAGGACAAAGGGAGGTCCCTCTGCAGTAGAACCGGGAAGCAGCCAGAGTAGCTATCAAAGATCTCACTCCACTGTGAGCAGAGATTCCTCTCTGACTCTGCCCATCTGTTTGGGATATGCTATGGACTGGCGACCCTGCATATTGTCTTAACTTCTCTCCTTTTCCATACAGGAATTTGAATGGTGAATATTCT
>NW_004444077.1:2205403-2246788 GCF_000243295.1 Trichechus manatus latirostris
GTGGTTCAAGTGGGACTGATTCCTTTCCCTCCACCTCCTCAATTCCTAGGGATGGGCATTTGACATAGAACCTTGACTTAGAATCAACTGACCAGAATCCTCCATGCTCATGGCTACAGTGATGGGCACACAGATGTCTGCGAGATACACATTGGGTCAATCAGTCTTCCCAGGACCCTTGAACCGCTGGATCCAGCTATGTCTAAACAACTCTGGGGGAGATTTCAATTAACTCATTTTGTCCAAAAAATTAAGAGTTTGAGTCAGGGAGCTGTGACTTGTAACTAAAAGATTTATGACTAATACTCAACTTCTAAAGCAAATATTTCCTAACATTCAGAGCTGTCCAAGAGTAGAATGGATTATTTTGAGTTCCCTTTCCCTGGAGGTTACCCAGTAACAGGATACCCACATCCACATGAAATTCATGAAATGCATTCACTTGCTATCCAAAGGGAGACAACTCAAAATCCTGCCCAGCTCCAAGTCCATAAACTGGGTGATGTGTTGTTCTTTCCATCAAATCTCAGTGACTCCTCATGTCCTGAGGGATGTGTTCCCAATGGTTCCTGAATGAAGAAGAATGGGTGGGGATGATACTGGGCTACAACTGAGCAGGGGTTTTTGTAGACAGTAACTTACATATTCTTTAAGATTCCATCCAAACTTGCAATGCCGTCATCTTATGAAATAAAAATTGAAAAACATCAACTTCAAATATTGCTTTTCTTGGTTTATTTTGTTTAGATTATCTCTTGCCTATTCCATCTTCTGGGTTAGCAGGTAGTTACTCTAACCCCCTTTTCCGTTAGACATTAATCTATCATCACTTTATAAATGGCAAGTGAGTGTTGGGATTTCTCAAGCTTTACATAAATGGATATAGGTTGAATTTATCTATTTTTGGTCCAGATTACTGCTATAGAGTACAGATTTTTGTTGTGAGGCATCTATATAAAGCAGGACTTCGAACTGGTTCATTTCAGTTCAAACTTCTGCTGAGAATTTCCATTTCCACCCAGATGTACTAAATCAGGATCTACAGTTTAACAAGATCCCCAGGTGATTCTTATGTAGAACTTATTAGAATGCAAATTCTTGGCAGGGAACTTGTTAGAAATGCAAATTCTCAGCAGGAAAATTGTTAGAAATGCAAGTTCTCAGCAGGGGTTTGAACTGAAATGAACCGGTTTGAAGCCCTGGTATAAAGACATTTTAATTCCTGAAGCAATTTAGATTGCAAGAGGCTGAACATTTCCTTCTGTTGCTCTTTTAGAAAATAGTAGTCATAGGGCCTGTGGCTTGTGAAGTTTTATGGGAACCCATGAAGAGAAGCTGTAGTATGAAAGGATGCTTATTAAAATCCTTCATACATTATGTATGAATCTGCACTTTCTTGACCTACTCTCCTGGAACTGTCCCAATTCAGATTACACCAAGCTGAGCTGTGAAACTCAGAGAAAACTGCAAACCTCTTTAATTGGGGCATTAGGAAATTTCAAAATACCCATTCAAGAAAGCCTCTCAAGACTTTAAGTTTCTCAAAATATATAAGCCGAGTCCTTGTGCCAATGCCATGATCTACCCTGAGAAAGATAGCTGCAGTCAGCACTGAGCATGTCAGCTTGGCAGCCTGTCAAAAACAAGGATCAAAAACCTTATTTGAGAGTCTGTATGGAACCAGAAAAATTAGGAAAATAATAAACACTTAGTAGAGGGTTCTTCTTTGGGCTTACAAACTGTAGACCTGATTCTCCACTTATCAGCCTTAGCAGACGTAAATGAATAGATGCTTCATATAAAGGGAAGATAGAAGTAACATGGAAAGAACAGATGCTTTTTTCAGGCACATTTAAAATTCTCAGAACCAGCTGGTTGGGAATCCTGGAAGGAGCCCTAATCTTTTGATCTGGTGAAAGGCATCTTTGCAGCTTGAAAGGTACAGAGACAAAAGGGGCTGCACGTCTTCTCTAATAGCTGAAAGCTCCCATTTGATGAGAAGGGGATGATTTAAATCAGGCATGCACAAATAAATTACTGAACCACCCACCTCTTCTCCTACTCAACTGCCTGAGCAGGGAGTTCAGGTTGGCAGGCGCACCCCACCCTCAGAGAACAGCTCAGAGAAGCTGCAGCTATGGGGGAGGGTGGGAGAGGAAAGACAGTGAGGGGGCCGAGGCCTGTTGTACATAAACATGTGCCCACCCTTGGGCAATGGGAAAACTTTTCCTGGAGACCTGAATAGATATGAGTCAAAGGCAGGCATCAAATCTCCAAAAACACAATTTAGAAAAATGCGTTTGGCTTTTCTGCAGATCCCAAAGCATATCTGACCCAATTCCTAACAACATTATCTGCTCTGTAATCATTATCTGTCTGAACTTTTATATACAGCGTATATACTGTTCTAGGCATTAACTTAGCAAAAGTATTTATGGAGAAATTCTTTCCATCTTTTTTTTTTTCCAGTAGAATTACTGAAAATACCAGGCACCATGCAAGGTGATCAGGACAGATATTAACCAATGCATTTCTGCCAGTAAGGAATTCATAAATATTAATTATATTAATAAATACAAAAATAATTAAGGGTTCTGGTTAAAAATTGTTGTCTGACACCTCAGGTTTATCTCTTCTCCTAGCTCAAAACCTATTTAAGATGATAAGAAAGAAATGTTGTTGTGGGTGTTGTTGTTAGCTGCCTTCAAGTCAGCGCCTGACTCATGGCAACCCTGTGTACAGTGGAGCGAAACGCTGCCTGGTCCTGTGCCATTCCCATGACTGGTTGCAGATTAGACCATTGTGATCCAAAGGGTTTTCATTGGCTGAATTTTGGAAGTAGATTGCCAGGCCTTTCTTCCTAGTCTGTCTTAGGCTAGCAGCAACATGCAAGCCACCACTGTGTGTGGCTACACATGAGGTGCATGGGCCAGGAATCAACACCTGGTCTCCCACATCAAAAAAAAAAAAGCCAAACCTGTAGCTGTCTAGTCAATTCCAACTCATAGCAACCCTATAGGGCAGAGTAGAATGGCCAATAGAGTTTCCAAGGAGTGGCTGGTGGATTCGAACTGCTGACCTTTTGGATGTAGGCAGAACTCTTAACTACTGCACAAGCAGGGCTCCACATGGAAGGGAGGAATTCTATCACTGAACCACCAGTGGCTCAGGAAAGGAGTAGAAGGAGTTATTAATCCACTCCACGAGGACAAAAAGAATAGGAGAAGAGACAATAGCAAATGAGCAAATTTTGGGGATAAAGAAAGCTGATAGAGAAGTAACAGACTTAGCGGAATAGAAGATGTTACAACCCAAGGGCCTGAAGAGGTGGATACCAAAAAGCAGTGAGCGATTTGCCCACGTTGTTACTGATGCATATTGGGGGTTGAGAGGTGGGGACACTGGACATGACCACTAATCCTACTTTAAATTTATGGCCACCAACCACTACTTTGAAATTTTCAGCACTATTAGCCTTGGGTGATGGCTAATCATGTACCAAATGAATTCCATCCATTCTAGGCACAATGGAGCAAAAATGTGGGGAAGCAGATGAGAAAGTTCAGTCATTGGCTTATAGGACAGTAGACACCTGGCTCCATTTGTGTCTAAACTGAAAGTGAGCTGATTCAGCTTTCAGCTTCCAAATGTCCCATGGTTGCAGCAAGCCTTAAGAGAAAGGACTGTAGAGAAACATGTTCTCTTGTTAGCATAAAATAATTAGCCAAGTATAAATGGAAGCAAACCAAATGGTGAGGGAGTTCCTGTTGTTTACCTCCTTTCCAGTTCTGGACTGTAGTTTCCAAAAGCAACAGGAAGGCAGTTTTACCCCAAGAATTTGCAAACCACATAAACCACTCCAAATTCCCTTTGATATGCTCCAGCTACCCAGCATTTTCCAAACACTCAGCTCAGCTTGCTTTGCTTCTAGAAGTCAGAAGTAAAGCAGCTCTGAAATGGAAAGGTAAGCTCTCACCCTGTGAGCCCAGGAAGACTCTGACACAACAAGATAAAGGACCCATAGTTTTGCTTTGAATTTTCCTTGTGACCCCAACCATGAAATATGAGAATGTTGAGCTATGCAACCAGAGCTGATTGGTGGGTGCAGTTTCCATTCTTGCTTTTTTGGATAATTCAATGAGAAACAGTTTAAATATTCATGGCTTTGCCCTCAGTCTCTTTTTGCAGAAGCCAAAAGCTATCAGGTTGTACATTAAGCCCGTGGTAAATTTTCCAAGAGTGTGGAGGTGATGTGGGTACCAGACCAAAGTGACGTTAAAAAAAATTTCTTTTCAGTAAGATATTTTTTCTGATTTCATGTTTATTGCAGATAGTTTGAGAAATTCAGAAACACATAAAGAAGGTAGAGTTGATGATTGCTTGATGATTAATTAATAAGATGTATATAATGAGGATCTGTCTTCGAAGAATTACAGCCAGAATGCTCCTTAGAAGCTAGGATGGCGAGACTTCATCTCACGTACTTGGGACATGTTATCAGGAGGGACCAGTCCCTGAAGAAGGACATCATGCTTGGCAAAGTAGAGGGTCAGCAGAAAAGAGGAAGACCCTCAATGAAATGGATTGACACAGTGGCTGCAACACTGGGCTCAAGTATAGCAATGATTGTGAGGATGGTGCCGAACCGGGCAGCATTTCATCCTGTTGTACATGGGGTCACTATGAGTCAGAAATGACTCGATGGCACCTAACAACAGCAATGTGATGAGCAAAAGAAAAGAGACAGATTGAATGGCCAGCCTTCTGACTAGAACAACTGACAGATGGTGAGGCCATTGAAATAGAGAATACTCCAAGAGGAACATATTGGGGTGAAGGATAATAAATTATCTTGGACATTTGAGCTTGTGATGTAGGAAGAACATCCAAATGGTCAAGTCCAGCAAGCAGATTTAAGCTCAAGAGAGAGAGAATTGAAGACACAGATTTGGAAGTCTTCGGCAAGCATACGGTAATGAAAACCTTGGGAATGGATGAGATGGCCCAGGAGTACTGTATTTTTATGCAAATAACATGCAACTTCTGCATTTGTTTGCTGGCCATGCCTTCTCCTCCCCCCAAGTATTTTCATAAGAGTGCTATGCTAATTTATTTATTTTTTTTACAGCAACATGTAGAAGAGGATTGGCATGGCAGCACTTGTGAGGGTGCCTGGGGGCGGGGCGGGGGGGCGCGGCTGGCAAACACACCAAAAGCTACGTTATTTGCATAAAAATACAGTAATGTAAATGGTAGGAGTCTATGGATGGTGCAAACAGTTACACACTTGGCTGCTAACTGAAAGGTTGAAGGTTCAAGCCCACCCAGAGGAGCCTGGGAATAAAGGTCTAGTGATCTACTTCCAAAAATATCAGCCATTAAAAATCTTGTGGAGCAGTTTTACTCTGACACACACGGGGTCGCCATGAGTTGGAACGGACTCAACAGATATTGTTTTTTAATGTAAATGGTAGAAAGAAAAGAGCTCTAAGAAACACCAACATTGCAGAGATGAGCAGGTGGAAAAAGGAATTCACAAACACTGGAAGGAGCAAAGTGAAAAGTCAATGTGAAGTAAGAAAGTAAAGCCAGTCACATAGACATTTTCAAGGAATTTAATTGTGAAGGGGAAGAAAGAGATGACAGACGTGTGTGTGGAGTTGATTCGAGATAAGAAAGGGTATCCGCTATTCAGTCCTCTTTCATAATATAGAGTAACTGAAACACTATAACTAATACCAACACATCAGGCCTTAGCTCTTTCTTCATATCCACCTGAAAAAAGCTATAACATTGTTTAAATCCAACACACTCTACTTACTCCACTCCAGCAGTTGTGCATCTCAATATTGCTAGAGAAAAATACAGAACTGTAGTGATGGGCTTCACTGTAGTCTCATGAATATTAACCTCAAGTGGGTTCTTAGTGTTGCCCAGCAACGCTTTCTCATGCCCTTGCTTCTTTCACTCTCTTTCTCTTACAAGACTGTTCCATACTTTCTAATCCATCAACAAACTTCCAACACCTTCTCCCTTATTCTCGCTCTCAGCTGGTGACCTAGCTTCATATATCCTTGAGGAAAGAGAAACAATTACAAAATAATTTCCACAAGCTCCAGATCACATTTACCAACTGTACATACACCTTGCCTTCTCTCCAGTTACTCTAGATGAGCAGTCTATGCTCCTGTCCAACTCCTCTTCTTGAGCTCAAGATCTCATTCCATCCACCTGAGACCCTCCTCCAAGCTTTCCATAACGAGGTATCTAAAGGGGATAACTCCTGTTGCCAAAAGGTATCTACCGGACCAGCAGTCATTCAGATAGGTTGATGCCCAAGCTGTGCCAGTCATCAAGTTTTTTCAATATTACACCTGGATATGGCCCAGGCTTATTTCTCAAGCTCTATTTTGATTCACTGTCCTCTACATATTTTATTCTTGAGCGACGTCAGGTATCTGCTTTCTTTCCCGTGTGCCTTTGCTTCTGCATTGTCTTCTACCTGGAATGATGGTCTCTATGCCCCATTCTCTGAGCCACCTTCCCAAACTTTCCCTCTTTGGTTAATTTTTCGCCAGCTATAATAAACAGCTCATTCATTCATTAATCCATCCATCCCACAAATGTTTGCCAAGCTCATATCAGGTATCAGGCATTATGCTCACAGTAGTGATCAAGACAAACACAGTCTGAACTACTCCAAGAAAATGTCCAGACTTGCCAGACTGGTCTAGGCTTTTTTTCTCCAAGGTCCTTTAATATCTTTTGCATATGTTTATTCCTCATCTCTCTGTGTAATATAATTGTCTATGTTTTGGTCCCACTCAGTAGATCTTGAGCTCTTTGAGGTCAATAACTGAGCTATATTCATTTTTGTTGAAGAAAATGAACTATGAAAATTCACAATTTTAATCATTAATAGTGGAAATCTTTTGGACAGTAAAAACAGTGAGTGGAAGTTTAAAAGTATATGTCTTACAAAAGCAAAACCATTGATTCTTCTGTTACTAGTACAGTTACCATATTACCATATTTTTTCATGGCAATTCTGATTTAAACTACTCTCTCCCCTTACATTTTCAGAATATGGAACTTATCAAGTATACTGATTTGTTTTTCTTTTTTCATTTTTTTATTGTGGTAAAAACATATACATCAAAACATTCACCAACACACCAACTTCCACATTTACAATTCAATAACATGAGTTACATTTTTCATGTTGTGCCACCATTATCACTATCCTTTTCCAAAATATTTCACCACAATTAACATAAACTCTATGTCCCCCAAACAAAAACTCCCCCTTCCTCCCTCCCTTCTGCCACTGGTAACCATTTATAATATTTGGTTTCTATGTATTTACTTAATTAATATGTGAGCTCATATGGTATTAGTCCTTTTATGACTAACTTATTCACTCAGCAAAATGTTTTCAAGGTTCATTCATGTTGCGGCATGCATCAGAACTTCATTTCTCTTTGTGGTTGTGTAATATTCCATTGTATGTATATACTACATTTGTTTATCCATTCATCTGTTGGTGGACATTTTGGTTGTTTCCACCTTTTGACTTTTATGAAAAGTACTGCAGTGAACATTGGTGTACAGTTTCTGTTTGCCTTCACTTATTCTAGGCATATACCTCGACTGGGATTGCTGAATCATATGGTAATTCAATGTTCAACTTTTTGAGGAACTGCCAAACTCTTTTCCACAGTAGCTGCACCATTTTACATCCCCACCAGCAATGGATAAGGGCTCCAATTTCTCCACAACCTCTCTAATACTTGTTGTTTTCCAAGGATATTGATTTTTATTTCAGAAAATATGGACTCTTATATACCTCAGTCTCTTGTGAAGGACTTCTTTAAGTATTGTCATTCCTTAAATTTATGAATTCTCCTGGAGTATATTTAGTATTAATCAGTTTTATACCTTCTCTGAACCTCCATTTTTAAGAAACCTGTAAAAATGGTGATGACGATGCTTACCTCAAAGTTCCGCAGTGAGGATTAAATTAGATAATGTATAAAGCACTTAAAAAAGAGTCTGACACATAGTTATTACTAGATAAATGTTAGTTCCTTCTCCTATACTCAGCAGCTAAATTATTTGTGCTAAACTCATTAACCAATCAGTAAATTATTTGTATTTACCCTGGCTGGTGCTAGGGAAGCTATGGATACAGAAGAGCACATTAAGATCCTCACAACCTTAGCAGAAAGACTTAGGAAAAATAGAAGGCAAATAAATACTACATGAAGGTGAAGAGTCCCAAATGGAATTTAGAGATAAGAGATAATAGAGACTCAGTGAGATCTGGGTTGCGTAAAAGATAATACTGGATGATAAATGATGATACTGTAACTCAGTTTTCTTTCACTGAGTGGAAAGCGTGCCATTAAAAAAACATTCTAAGAGAATAGGTTTCATTTTATGTGCCTCCACTGAGTAAATAGCAGTGACAAGAATGCTAGGACCAAGCTCAAGTCCTGAGAGAGAACAATCTAATTGATTATTAATGTCTGTCGTGACTGCAGAATGGGCTTCTGCAGGACCAAGGAAGCTTCCTATTTGCCAAGCCTGCCCCAGAGCGTCCTGGAATTGTGAAGAAAGAAAACTATTCTTAGCTGTCGCCTTCAGAGGCTTTCCCTCCTTTCTTCAGTTTTGATTTCCTCAGACTCTGGCTTCTAAATCACCAAACTCTCTGACAGGCTGGTTGGGCAGGCTTTGCTGCATTCTGGATGCCTGGCAAGCTCACCGTCACAGTTCTTACAACTTACAAAAGGCAAGAATTCTGTGGGGTGAAGAGCTAGGGCTTATGAGTCTGTCAGTGGCCTCATTATAAAATATCTGATTGTCTCCATCCTAAATATACCACATTGTAAAAAATGATGGCCAAAATATTAAACCCAAGAAGGCTTCCCTGGGGTCCCTGATGTGGAAAAAACTGTGTTACCTAAATGAGGTCATGATTCTGTCATCAAAACCTGCATGCTGACAGGCCTGGGGCCTGGAATATTCTGCCATCTTTTAAAGTCTGTTATAATGATCTCCCAAATCATGATATTCAACTAGAAAACATTTGTGAGGGGAACCAAATCACCTTGCTCACATAGCTAAAAGGAACCTCAAAGGGTTTTTAATCACTGAGTCATAGCAGTAGGGGAAGAATCAAGTCTTTTAAAAGAATCCTGGATTTTCTATTTTAGCATCTCTCTAAATGACACTTACACCCTAATTCTGTGAGGAAGACAGATTTGTCCCTTGAAGAAAACTAAGCAGACAAAGTGCTCACACACGTTCTTATATACTTTGCTAAGGGTTGATAATCTTCACACACGTATGCATGTCCTTCACATAGGGTCTATAATATACCAGCTGCAAGGAGGGGACTGGGTTCTCCCTCCCCCTTCATAAACTGCAGTCAGGAAGCAATTCATTCAACATATTATTAAAGCTTATCAAGGTAACCTACTACCTGCCACTGTTGCCAACGCAAACCCAAAAGAAGTAATGGTCGTTGCAAAAACAAACGCCAACGAAAGGGCTGAAATGCTGTGGGAGCAGACAGAAGGGAATGTCTGATGTTCTTCCAGGAGGTATGTTTGAAGATGTGAAAGTACCAATTCATCAGGTGGAGCTTGGGGTGGAGTGGGGTCTACATTCCAGACCAAAGAGCAGCCTGTGCAAAGGCCTGGATGCGTGACAGCACTTGGTCTTGTTGTCAAGGCTGGACAAAGCTGGGAAGTTGTGAGAGATAAGACTGGAGAGGGTGTTCAGAGACACAGGCCTTCCAAAGAAAATAGGAAGCCCGGAAGTCATTCCTGCTTTGTCATAGTGATAAATGTAAGGCTCCCTTTCTCCTATTCCCCTTGCCCTATCTCCACTCCTTACACCAAATAGTACCTGCCCAGCAACAATTGCTCCTTCTTTTAGTAGTAGCAGCCCAAATTTCCCTGGAGAGTCAGCCATTTTCCAGTCTAATACCATGTGGCGTGGGTGCAACTGGGCCTATCTCCTAACACTGGGAGTGGGCTTGTGACTCAGGACTAGCTGATTAGAGCTTGATATTTTCTGGCCATTGTAATTGGCTTGGGAATGAGCATGTGACTCTAGCTAGACCAATAAGACCTACTGCTGGGAATTTTGCTGCATTTATAGAGAAAATAGCACTCTCATTCCCTTGGGGTTGGTGAACTGAGTGATGTAAGCCTGGCGCTGCTGCTGGTCATATTTGCCACCACTTGGAGAACTGGCCTGAGAATAAAACCAATATTGAGGACAACAGTGCTAAGAGATGGAGAGAGACAAATCACTTATAGTTTCTTAGCATCCAGAATTAGCTATGCTTGAAGCCACTTCAACCCCTTGTTTTTTCAGTAACATGAAACAATAAATTCCTTTTAACAATTAAATACATGCTACTTGCACACAAAGGGGCATCTGAGGCCCTAAGTTCTGTCACTTCAGTGACTCACAGTGCCTGGGGCATGCATTAACTGGATTTGACTCAGCAACTTCAGTCTTAGAAATCTGTAAGTGTTCCAAGGAGGGCAGTTACTCAAATGGGAAATGTCGGTCTTCCCTGCCTCTAAATACCCTTAACTACTCTAACTCCCCACCTTCCATGGGGTTTTTAATAAATGTTTACCAAAGACATTCATACAGAAGGAGAACTGTCCAGTTCTGGGACTAAATGGCCAGGCCCCTCCTGAGGATTCAAGAATCTTGTGGCAACTCTAGGGATCCTGATACTCCCACCATACCCTGTAGTCATCTTAAGTGTAGGCTGTTTACTTTGTTATCGTTGTCATTAGCTGCTGTCAAATTGGCCACAACTCATGGTGACCTCATGTATAACAGAATGGCACAGCTGTGATCCATAGGGTTTTCACTGGCTGATTTTTCAGAAGTAGATCTCCACGTCTTTCTTCTTAGTCTGTCTTAGTCTGGATGCTTGCTGAAACTGTTTGACATCATAGTAACATGCAAGTCTCCGCTGACAGATGGGTGGTAGCTATGAGTGAAGTGCATTGCCTGGGAATTGAACCCAGGTCTCTTGTATGGAAGGCAAGAATTCTACCATGGAACCACTACTGCCCCCTAGCTGTTTACTTTACTCTAATTTCCTTGCCTTGCCAAACAACTCCACTGTTCCCACTGGAACTTCTCACCCGTTGGTTGACAACAGCTGTCACTCAAATCTGCTCAACCACTGGAGCTAGAGAGGCTTTGGAATCAAACAGACCTCAGTTCAAAGCTGACTTCATTGTGTATTTACTATGTGACTTCGGACAATTACTTGGCCTCTGTGAATTTCAGTTCCTTTGCCCATAAAATGAGGCTAATAATATTCAATTTATAGAATTATTGCTTGGATTAAATAAAATTTAAACAATAAAAGCAGTAATACATCAAGCCTGTCATTCAAGTTTACCCATAATTTGACTTCAACTTACATTTCTAATCTTTTCTTCAATATCTCTTCCTCACCCCCATATAAACTCAGTCACTATACCTGAATTTACTTTGCGTGACTTCATTATTGTGGCTTTGGCTATGTAGCTCTTCTCATCTGGAATGTCCTGCTGTCATCTTCAAGACACAGCTCAATTTTACCTATTCTATGAATCTTTCTTTTACCTGTTCAATTTCTTACTCTTTGATCTCCTGGAGCATTCCTGATTGAAAGCTATGTGTTTACCATCTTGTATTGGAGTTTTGTTTACTCTCTTATGTCTTGTTTCCCAAATTAGATGGTATCTAAACTGATTTGTAAACCCCCTCACCAGCATCTGACATATCGATGGTACCCAACAAATGTTTTCTGATTTCTTTATCTTCCTTCCAATCATTTGTAATTGGGTAACACTGAAATTCTAATAAGCAACTTAAAAAGAGGGACCACCTCCCCACCTCTATAACCCGCCATAAAAGCCTGTACAGCTTGAGTTAAGGCCTGTCTTCTGCTTTTGAATTTGCAATAGGAAACATATGGTGCTTTGGAAGCCAGCCATATTTTCTTCTTTCTTTCTTTTTTTTTTTTCCCTCTCTTTCTCTCTAAAGAAACCTTTAAAACCTCACTAAATATGTCAAGAAATGCAACGAAAATGTCAAGAAATTGTAATATTGCTTATTGCAAAAAATACACACACACACACATCACTGCTGGTGTGTTTACAAAGTTCCAAGTTGAAAAAACAAGTGCTAATTTTAGATTTTGGTTTTTTCCTTCAAGTCATAATAAGAAAAAAATAAAAACACCGACTGAAACCCCACTGCACAAAACTTCTGAGTCATACCCACCAGGCACTTTCAAAAACCAATTTTCAAGAGAAAGGATTCTAATTCTTAGCTCATTGAATCATGAATCCTGCTGCCCTGATGAATACAAGGAATTGACAGCACCACCAGTAGAGTCTTGGCATGCAGTCTTGGATGGGGGATGTCAAAGATGGAAGCCATGCCTTGTATGTTATTTTTAAACACATTTCCCACCTCAATTAAACCCTGCAGTGCTTATGACTCCTTCTTAGATCCTAACCCAGAAGAGAATGAACAACCCATTTCTCATTCACAGCAATGCCAGTCTTTTGACATCCCAATGATCATCACAGCAGTCAGGGTTGAATCATGTATCAAAATTTTTGTTTCACTTGGGAAATTACCAACCAGTGCAGACGAATCCTTATTAACAAAGCTCCAACTTTCTAAACACTCTTGGTAATAATAGCCCAGTTCTCATTGCAGTGATGAAAGATGGGGAGGAGGGGGAGTCTCTTGACTGTCTTGCTTTCTCCAGGAGGAATTCCTGACTCCTGGATCACTGTTGTCCCAAAAGCAATGTTGCCTCCTCCAGAACCATCTCAGGGGACTGACATCATGAGACCCTTACCATTTGTTCCTCCTCTTCCCTGATTCCTTATAAGCATCTGTAAATGTTTTGAGGCCAAAGCAAACAGAGTCTTCAAGTTGCCGTGTATCATGTGATCATTGGTCCTTTACATCTTTACTGGAACAAGCTTTTTTACTGTAATCACTGGGGCTTCAGTGATTAGAGATGTCCATCACTAGCCAAATCATTAGTCAAGAACCAGTCCAAATTTCAGATTCTTTATGAGACCTTCCTTGACCACCCCAGCCCTCTGGGAGCCTTCTTTCCTCTCAGCTCTTAGAACACTTATTGATTTACCTTCATTTGTTATTCACTATGAATTTCTTTTTTTATTTTCATGCAGACCAGACTCATCTTCCCAACCAAACTGGCTGTGTCTTATCTTATTTCAGTGTGGTGTTTCAGAAAACCCTAGAACCAGACAATCTGGATTCTAGTGTGGCTCTGACACTTCTCATGCATGTTACATTGAGCAAGTTACCTAACCTCTCTGTGCCTCATTTTCCTTCGGGAAATGGGAGTGATCATAAGAGTATATACCGCATAGAAATATAATGAATATTAAAGGAGTTAATGAATGTGAAGTGCTTGGAAATAGTAACTATATACATAAATATATAATAATTTTTTCTCATCTTCCTCAGGAAGAATAACGCTACTTCCCATCTAGGATTTTTAATGAAGATTAAATGAGTTAATGCAGGTTGTGTTTTGGGACAGTATCTAGTGTATTTCAAGTGCACAACTACATCTTCCAAAAATCTGTTTATACAAATACAAAGTCTCTTTGTTTGACCTGTGTTGTTGTTAGTTGCTGTTGAGTCAGCTCCGACTCATAGCAACTTTATGACCTAAAGAGGGATTAATTTACACAGCTGCTCTTTAGAAAGGAGCTTTTGATAGCAAATGTGAATAAAGTTTCTTTCCCGACCTAACCCAGGGCAGGAAACTGCTTCTTTAGGTTGGGCATGTTGTAATTGTGGTAAATCTGTATAACCTTATTCATAACAGGTTGTGTTTTGTTTGGTGGTTTTAAGATATTCAAAAGCAAAGAGTCTGACCCACCAAAGAGGCTAGGTTACCGATTAGAGGAAGCAATTCCTAACTCGGAGAAGTTTGAGTGAGTGGCTTAGGAGAAAGACAACACGAAGGAATAGTCCATTGAAAACACAGAACCATATGACAGAGTTGGCAGCAGGGCTTCAAGGTGGCTTTGGAGAGAAATTATGGTTTGTGTTCGGGCCAACATGGAGTGGATGTGGTAGGGGTAAGAAACATTCTTTCTCTGAAAGGTATCTGGGGATGGACTAAAGTACACATGGCTGGAACTGGGAAAAGGCATGCGACCTTGCTGAAGAGAGAGAACTATGATTGCCACTCTGCATAAAAGGAAACCAGAGTTTGCAGCAGTAGAATGAGGACCCAGGTGTTTCACTTAAAACACTGAGATGTTTGTATTTCTTTTAACAGGGCTACTTCTCCTACAAGTCTAGCAGCACCATTCATGGAGAAGAGAATGCAATTCCATTGTATATTGTCTCAGTGGTCCCCTGGAGCTGTGCAAGGCAGCAGCCCTGTCCTTAAACTCTTACTCAAGTTACATTATTTGCGTTGCGCATAGGAATCATTCATTGTGAGTGTTATTTTATTAGTAAAATGGTGTTTGCCAGCCCATGAAATGAATTGATAATTCTCAAAATGTGGTCTCTGGACCACCTGCATCTGAAATCATCTGGAGTATTTTTTAAAAATGCGGATTCCTGGGTCCCCACTTGGATCTTTCGAATCTGTGGGGATGGGGCCTGTTATGGATTGAATGTGTGTCCCCCAAAATATGTGATGGACTCCTAATCCCTATTCCTGTGGATGTAATCCTGTTTGTATTTGTTATGTTAATGAGGAAACTAGGTTGTGTTTGTTATGTTAATGAGGTTATATCGGGGTGTGGGGTATGTCCTAAACCTAATCAGTTCTGAGTTATAAGGAGCAGCACAGACACAGAGACAAGAAAACACAAACCGGGAAGATAGATGCCACGTGCAGATTGCTAAGGAGCCAAGGAACTACAGAAGCTAAGAGAGACAAGAATCTTCCCCCGCAGTGGACAGAGAGAGCCTTCCTTTAGAGCTGGTGCCCTGAATTCAGACTTCTAGCCTCCTGAACTATGAGATAATAAATTTCTGCTCTTTAAAGCCACCCACTTGTCATATTTCTATTACAGCTGCACTAGGAGACTAAGGGCCAGCAAGCTGTTTTTCATAAGCACACCAGCTTATTCTAAGCCACATTAAAGTTTGAGATCCAAAGAAATAGAAATTGTTCGTCAGGGACCTTAGAGCCAATTAAGAGCACAAAACAGAACAAAACAAAATGCATGAGTAAGACAGTTTCGCATATTTACTCCCCTTTTCCCAAACTTTAGAAATATACTCATCATAGATTTCCCCAGATCAACTTCTGAAACTAGTATTTAGTCACTGTGGGGTTTAGAAAAAGTATTTGTTTTAGATACACCCTCCTATGTCCTAGAACCTCAAGTAACCTATCCTGGTATGGATTGAGGGGAGTCATTTAAATGAGGAGGCTCCATTTTAAAGGCAGGAATTTAGATTGAAAATAGCTTGGCCACAGTCTGACACAGAGCAAAGAGAAAAGAATTTCTACTTCCTAAGTGGAAAACACACAACCAACAACAAAAATCTAGAACAAGAACAAAACTTCTCTTTCAAACATAGCTATTGAATGGGGTACTTAGGACATCCTTGGGCTGCCCTGGATCTCTGTGATGTTGGTTCAAAGTAGGAAGCAGCAGTTCTCCATTCCCTTGGTGAGGGAGGATTAAATTCAGTTCTTGAGCTTTGCGTCTGTGGTGGACTCTGTGATGCCTCCCAGTAATGACCAACTTGTTCCCCCAGCTGCTGGGAGTGCCACTGGCTGGATAGCCCCAGGGCCCCAGTAGGGGTCATCTCTGCCCAAGAGAGCTGCACGACTCAAAGTCATACCCCTTTCCAGGGTAGAACACATCCAAAGACTGATCCAAGTGGGAATATAAAGGATGAATCCCCTTACCCTCACTTGGGACAAATCTGAAGGTCATTCCAGATTAAGAACTCCCCTTAGGGTTGGCTCAGGCTTCCAAAGAGACTGAATCACAGCTCAACTTCTTCTTCTGTTCGATCCTGCTTTCTTCTCTTTTCTTACATAGGTGTTGATCCAATACCAGTACCCAGTACCAGTTGCCGTCCAGTGGATTCCAACTCATGCCGACCCCATGTGTGTCAGAGTGGAAATGTGTTCCATAGGTTTTCAATGACTGATTTTTTCAGAAGTAGATCACTAGGCCTTTCTTGTACAGTACTTCTGAGTGGACTTGAACCTCCAGTCTTTTGGTTAGCAGCCATGTGTGTTAACCGTTTGCACTACTCCTGATCCTAACAAAAACCAAAAAAACCAAGCCTGTTACTGTCAACTCATGGTAATTACAACTCACGGTGACCCCATGTGTTCCAGAGTAGAACTGCTTCATAGGGTTTTCTTGACTATAATATTTAGGGAAGCAGATTGCCAGGCCTTTCTTCTGCAACACTACTGGGTGGGTTTGAACTGCCAACCTTTAGGTTAATAGTCAAGTGCAAACTATTTACACCACCCCAGGACCTAGTGTTCCTTAATAAACCTCCTACATGCTAAACCTCATCTCAGAATGTGTTTTCTGGGCAATCCATCCTATAATAAGATTTTCATGGCTCCTCTTTTGTAGTCAGAGAGATTAAGGCAAAGGCAAGGAGGAGGAAAAGACACATTTATATTCTTTTTCCCATACAAGCCCTAATCCTAGAAGAATTTAAGCATGTTTCTAGTGGTTCAGGTAAAGTTCTATTCCATTGGGAGAGTTGGACCAAGGCTTCATTCTTAACATCAAATTACCTAAAGGATTCCATCTGTCACTGGAAATCTTACCCCTAGAAATCTTGCCCCAGAAATTTCACCCTGCCCTTCCCAATCACCATACATATTCTCCAGAAACGCAATCAGAAGTTTCCATTAGACCTATTGAATGGGCTACAGTGGTGGTGCAGTGGTTAAGAGCTACAGTGAGCTACAGCTGCTAACCAAAAAGGTCAGCAGTTCAAATCCACCAGCCACTCCTTGGAAATCCTACAGGGCAGTTCTACTCTGTCCCATAGGGTCACTATGAGTCAGAATTGACTTGACAGCAAGACCTTTTTTTTTTTTTTACATTAGGGTTTTGGACTTAGGGCTTAAAAGTGGTAAGGTTTCTTTTCATCAGAGGATTAAAAACATAGTTCCTATTGACTGACTGGTTGACTGATTGATTCATTCACTCATTCAATAAATTTGTTTTGGGTGTCACTATGTAATAAGTGACTCTGGAGATTCAGACTCTGGAGACCAAAAGCTTAATAAAAAAAAGATTATTTTAGTTAATAGTAAATGCTATGAAGGTAATAAAAGAGGATAATATGATAGGAAGTTCCACCAGGTGAGGGTAGGATGTGGGGAAAGGTACTTCAGATAGAGTCACCAAGAAAGCCTGGGTTGAAGAATCATTATTCGAGCAAAGTACTAAATGAGAAGAGCTAATCTGATCTGGACAGAGGCAACAGGCAGTGCAAAGGCCCTGAAGAGGGAACAAACTTAAAGGAAAAGAAAGCCCCATGTGCCTAAGAGCATGGCAAGAATGAGGTACAAGATAAGGTCAGTGAAGAGGGTAGAGGTGAGATTATGTAGGGCATTGTGAGCCATGGTGAGAAATCTGAATTTTATTGAAGGGCAATAGGAAACCACCAGGGGACTGACTTGCTCCCATTTGCGTTTACTCTGTCATATAGGTCACTATGAGTCAGAATCAACGTGATGGCATACAACAACAACGCGAGGAAGATGCATTGTAAGGGAGCAAGCAGTCAGATAAACCAATTATAAGGTAGTCCCAGTAGCTTGGTAAGAAATGATGGTGGCTTGGATCAGAGTAAGATCTGCAGAGATAAAGATAAGTGGATGGATTCAGGATGACTTAGGAGATACAGAAGACAGGCTATGTTATTGGCTTAGATGTGTTTTGTAAGAAAGAAAGAGTCAAAGATCACTCCTAGGCTTTTAGCCTGAGCAATTGGATGGGTGCTGGTGCCATTTTCTGAGAGGAAAAGACTGCATTTGGGTACCCACATAAATGATTAACGTGCTTCGCCTTGAGCAGCCACTGTCTACTCCTGACAGAAAGACTGACAGAGACACTGTTGGATTTTTCATCCTGCTAACAGCCTCACCTGCTACCCCTTGGGTATTGTATATACCACGGAGAGCCAGTCTGTACTCTTGCCAGAACTTCTTCCCAAATTTGTTATGCTTCAGTGTTCCAGGACACTTTATTATAAATGAGTAGCTAAAGGCAAAGTGTAATTAGAGACAAGGGTACTGGGGCATGCAAAGTTGGCATTACTCTGAGCTCAGCATCCCTGCACAGGTGCTGGTTCTGTATAACACTGGAAATTCAACTGCCGAGAAGTAACCACCTCCCACCATTCATCCCAAGGGTAGGGGGACAGATAGGCCAATCAAGTATGATACTGTCAGGATCCCAAACTGGGTAATACTTATTCCAATTATGGACCATCCTTCATCAGGCACCAATAGAGGACTGGATGATTAATTGGTTTTACGAGGTTCAAATGTTTCTTCCAAGGTCAGTAGCTGAAAGTAGTGCTTTAATTGGGACTTCATTAGAGAGATTGACTAATGGGACCTTCAGAATCTCCCTATATTTATTTAACATGTAGGTATTTTATCAAGTGGGATTTGCAATCTTAACTGCAGAAAGTTTTGAGAAATTTTTATTTTAATTTTAATTTTTTGATTGATGTACTTTTTCTCTAGGCTTTAGTTATTGGGAATCTCGTCTCTATTTTCCTGTTATCCATTCACGTTTTGTGGTACCTTGTATTTATTTAGGAAACCCTGGTGGTGGGGTGGTTAAGGGCTACAGCTGTTAACCATAAAGGTTGGCAGTTCAAATCCACCAGGGGCTCCTTGGAAACTCTATGGGGCAGTTCTATTCTGTCCTATAGGGTCGCTATGAGTTGGAATCGACTCAATGGCAACGGTTGTTTTTTTTTTTTTTTTTTTTTGGTATTTAATTAAGTTCAAGCCAGGGTATAAAACTTGGAGGCATATATTTAAAGGACTAATGTCATTAAATATTTTGGTTTTATTGTTCTTTGCTACCCTTGTTTTTCCCGTTTATCATTTTTCTTATTATTTTGCAAGTATAAATAAATAAATATTTGGAACTGCATATATTTCTATTCATATGTGTGCTCACATATCTATTGCCAAGAATTCACTTTTGAGGGGGGTGTTCCAAAGAACAAGTTATAGAGCAGGGGGTACTGGTACTTCCAGTGTAAAGCCACGATTCTCAAACTGGGCTATGCTGCAGTATTCTGGGGAAAAAAAACAAACACGAAATGCTGGGAAAATAAGGCCTATTTTCTGGCATCAGTTATAACTGATGCATTGGAGGATGTCATTTTCATATTTAAAAAGTAATCAAATGTTTGAACAAAATATTTTCAAGAATTTTAAGGATTAGATATGATGCTTATCCAGGGCCTATGAAAAATAAGGACCATCTACCCACCCCCTAGCCCCCCAACACACACCTCCAAGCTAACTCTTACTTAGATTCTTTTATCCGCAATAAACTAGAAGTTTCCGGATCTCAAGAGATACAGACTGATGCTGTCCTCTACCAGAGGTCAGATTTCTTTGAAAGTCCAGATGGTCTGGATTGCTGAGCTGACATTGTTCCTGTGGTCTTTGGAGGGGCTTTGAGAGTTTGCCCCCATCTGCCAGCAAGCATCCTGCATGTAACTGAGTGATGGTCTCAAACAGCAGAGGGATTCTGATCCCTGTTTGAACTTACTGTAAGGCAGAAAAGGTCACCTAAAATGACATCCAATCATAACTTATCCAATCGAAAAGAAGCACAAAGCAAAAAACAAAGATAATTTCTAAAAAAAGGATTTTATCAAAAGAAAAAAAAATTTGCAGAAATTATGTATTCTGTTTCCTTGTTACCTTATGTAACTATCCTTTAAGAAAGAAATTGTCTTAGTTAGGTTCCTCCACAAGCAGCTTCTAAGGTAAGTGTTTGAGTGCTAATAGTTTGAGAGGAACCCTGGTGGCACAGGGGTTAAGCATTCAGCTACTAACCAAAAGGTTGGCAGTTCAGACCCACCAGCCTCTCCACAGAAGAAAGATGTGGCAGCCTGCTTCCAGAAAGATTTACAACCTTGGGAACCCTATGGGGCAGTTCTACTCTGTCCTATAGGGCCTCTGAGTTGGAATAGACTGGTCTTTGGTTTTAGTTTATTTGGAAGGAGATCTCAGGAAGCATGTAAGAAAGTCCCTGACTTTAGGAGTGAAGATAGAAATAAAGGGTGTGTTAATAAACAAGTTAGCAATGGGAACTACTAGGACTCAAACCCACTGGGGTTCTCTGAGAGACTATGTTGATTTGAGTCCTTCAAAAAGCAAATTCCAAGATGGAATTAGATGTGAAAGAGATTTAGTTATTAAAATGCCTTCAAGGGAAAAGGGGGAGAGGAGCTGAAGGATGTAGGAAAAAACCATCAGACTGCAATGTGGTTCTGATCCTGGTGAAGGAGAGAGGTTAGGAAGGTTGAGTAGAATATGTCTCAGATTACAGTACAGTTCTAAGAAAGCTTCAGTCAAGCTGATAGGGAGCCTGGGGCCAAAGCTGTCCATCAGAGGGGATCCAAATCTCTCAGGGCTGCCTTAGTATCCCTGCTGCACTTGGTCATTGCCTGGGAGTTACCAGTGTGAAGTGTGGCTTCAGCATGACTGTAGCCTTTCCGCCAACAAATTTCTTCTAAGTTTAATTCTATCTTGGTGCCTGCTTCTTGAAGGACCCAAATGAACACAAGTGGTTCCAAGAGTTGTTTTAAAAAACAGGCAGTAAGATGAGGATCTGAGACTGGCACACTCACTGCTCCCAAATCAAAGAGAATGTCATCCTGAGTGGTATGTGGGGCATCAATAGTCCTTGGCATGAGGTGGTGAGACCAGCTAGGGACAGAAAAGGCCTTAAACGACAAGTTATGTTGGTTAAAAATTTTTTTCTAGAAGAAGAATGGTGCAAATGTTTGCTTCCTCCTAATCTGTCCGCTTTTAGCTGTCTTTCAGATCAGCCAATTAGAACTGGAATCCTGGGCATGCGCGGTAAGAGACCAGGTTGACCGTCAGATGGCCTCATCCCATAAGTACTGCCTAGGAACGAAAATCACTGGACATAAGTCATCGAGCGGTGACCAAGCCCATTTCAGGAGCGAGAAGTCCGTCAGCCACTTCCGTGCCAAATCCTACCCTGACCCCTTTTTGAATATGTATGAAGTTGATATGTATGACTTCCCCTTTCCCCCATGGTACAAAACCTGCCCCCCAGCCCTTTGTCCAGAGAGAGAGTGGTGCTTTCAGGGAGCATCCCCCCTCGTCTCCTTACTCCCCGCGAGTAATAAACTATGCTTTGCTTTAAATCCGCTTGACTCTTATTCTCAATGAGAGTACAAGCAGCGAACCCATTGTAACAGTGGCAGTCCACTTCCTAATGATTTCATCAGTGGTGACCTGCGAAAATATCCCAGTAGAGGGGAATACCATTGCAAATGCAATGATTCAAGCATTTGAAAGATCTGGGAGATAATTCCTAAAAGACAATAGAGTTGGCTGGTGATAGCTAAGTTGTACTGACACCCTGCAGAGAGATAATGAGAAACTAAAGGTGACTGACAAGTAGTTAAAGGCTAAACGTGAGAACCAGTGGGCCTATTGGGTGGCTTCAAAGAAACCCTTATCTCCTGCAGTGAAAGAGTAGACATAGCTGAGCGGCAGACTAAAGATCTGACAGAATCACAAAGCCCAAGGGATGTTTGATACTCAAGGCAGGTCTGTTATCCTAAGATCAGCACCCTAGTTGAGAGAACTTTGGAACCCTAAAAGATGGCCTGGGGGCACCTGGATGAATGCCCCTAAGGACACTAGTTTTGCAGAGCCCCCTAAGCCCTCAGACCTTGAAGATATGGTTCATTCTTCCCTAGTAAGAACTAGCATTTCTACTGCACTGGAAGATGGTACAGAAGCCTTTTCCCTGCAAGGCAACAGGTATCCCCCTCAGGAGTTGCTCCTATCTCCTATCCCAGCTGACAGGCTGGAGGTGGTGTTCTTGTTAGGTTCCTTCGAATTTGTTCCAACTTATACAACAGAATGAAAACACTGCTTGGTCCTGTACCATCCTCACAATCATTGCTATGTTTGAGCCCGTTGTTGCAGCCACTGTGTTGAGGGTGTTCCTCTTTTTCACTGACCCTCTGCTTTACCAAGCATGATGTCCTTTTTCAGGAATTGGTCCCTCCTGATAACATGTCCAAAGTAAGTGAGACAAAATCTACCATCCTTGCTTCTAAGGAGAATTCTGGCTGTACTTCTTCCAAGACAGATTTGTTCATTCTTCTGGCAGAACCAACACCATAATTCAAAGGCATCAAATTCTTCAGTCTTCCTGATTTATTGTCCAGCTTTCACATGCATATAAGGTGATTGACAATACCACAGCTTGAGCCAGTGTACCTTAGTCCTCAAGGTGACATCTTTGCTTTTCAACATTTTAAAGAGGTCTTTTGCAGCAGATTTGCCCAATGCAATACATTGTTTGATTTCTTGACTTGCTTCCATGGGTGTTGAGTGTGGATCCAAGTAAAATGAGATCCTTGACAACTTCAGTCTTTTCTCCATTTATCATGATGTTGCTTATTGGTCCAGTTGTGAGGATTTTTTGTTTTCTTTATGTTGAGGTGTAATCCATACTTTGATCTTCATCAGTAAGTGCTTCAAGTCCTCTTCGCTTTCAGCAAGCCTGGTTGTGTCAGGCCGATAACTAGGGTTAAACTCAGAATAACCCAACTGGGAACACTACCCAAGAAGTTTCATGAATTAGCTAGTATGTAAGAGCAAGTACAGTACCAGTGGGATTGAATTTTGAGAGTACTTCATCAAGGGGACTGGAATGTAAGACTGAACCAAAAAAAAAAAAAAATTCATTTACCTGAGGCCACTTTCTTGGGATATGGGATTTAACACCCCAGCAAGTACCTTAGAAAATGGGACAAACTTGCCTCTAAGTGGCTCTTGTTGTTAGGTGCCATCGAGTCAATTGCAACTCATAGTGATCCCAGGTGACAGAGGAGAACTGCCCCATAGGGTTTTCTAGGCTGTAATCTTTACCGGAGCAGATTGCCAGGTCTTTCTCCTGAGGAGCCACTGGGTGGGTTCAAACCACCAACCTTTTGGTTAGCATCCAAGTGCTTAACCATTGTGCCACCAGAGCTCCTTAAGGTGACTCTTAGAAGCTTGGAAAAAGTGATAAGTAATGCTGAGTGAGGTGCCTGAGTTTCTCTGGTAGACAGCAGAAGAAGAAAAAAAGACGCCAAGGGAAGTGAGAATCCTGGAATGAAGATAAGATGTGAGGCCAGAAAACCCACCAGAGGATTACGTTTCTTGGGAAGGCCCAGAGGACACAGCTTTCACCAAGGCCATCAAGAATGTACTGGTGAGAGGGACACCAGCACCACTTATAAGTTTAGTGGTGGCTCTCCTCTGCAGGCCAGGGCTGATGGTAGAAGAGGTAATTGCAGATCTTTAATAACCATGGGAATGATGCAGTCCCAAAATAATAGGGGCCAGGTGGCAGCACTTAACCACCAGAAGTCAGGAGGCCACAATTACCATAATGACAGGCAAAGGGGTTGACTCACAAGGAGTTGAAGAGATGGTTAAAAGAGCTTGGCATCCCTAAGGGCAAAATAGATGGGCAGTTAACAAAGATATTGCCAAACATCTACAATCCACCACTGCCTACCCCCCCCCCCGAAAAAATTAAGCAAGAATGGAGAAGCAGAAGACTGAGGGCAGTCACTCCAATAAAAAGTCATAATTCCAAACCTAAGCCAATTTTCAGACCAGAAACTCATTAACTAAAGAGGTGGCCAGGTCCTCAGGAGGCAGTGCCCTGTGATACCATGGCAAATATAAATTATGACGATTCTTTGGGTCCTCCCCCAAAGAGACTTATAGCCATCTACTCAGGTGACTGTATATTGGGGAAAGGGAAATCCCAGACACTTTGAGGACTATTGGACACAGATTCTGATTGGCATTGATAGCTGGAGGCCCAAAGTATCATCATGGCCCCTCTGTTAGCAAGGAATCTTACAGGAGTCCTGGCTAAAATCTGGCTCATAGTGGGATCAATGGGTTCTTGAATCTAACCAGTGGTCATTTCTTCAGTCTTGGAGTGTATAATTGAAATTTATACACTTGGCAGTCGTTGGACTGTAGGACAAAAGATATCACAGTGGGGAAAACAAATAGTTACCTCTGAAACTATCTCCAGCCAATCTGCGTTCAGTTTCCTAATTCCCAATTCAGGACCCATTTTGGATTTTACTCTAAAGGAGTAAAATCCATATCCTCAAAGTCTGGAGGAGTTTCTTTGCATAGGGGCCTTGAGAAGGATCTTCTCCTTTATTACAGTGTACTAAAATCACCTATTTAATTTTATGTCTTAACCTGCGTCTTCCACTCTGTCAGGGACCATTATCATATCTAAACTTCACCCCTCCCCACTCCCCCAGGAACCAAAAATCTCTGAGGACAGAGTCCATGTTTTAGTCATCATTATATCCCCATCATCTAGCACAGTCTGGCACACAATAGATGCTAAAAAATTATCTGATGAATTAATAAACAAATGGAACAATGGCAGGATGGATAAGACATTTACTCCAGTAATTTCTAAGGAAGAGCTGGCTTCTCACCCAATAGGACAAAAATCTTCTGCAGAATGCAAAAAGCCCTTGTTTATGATGATCTCCTACTTCCCCTTTCCAGTCCCTCTTCCATAACTATGATTGACAGCAATCAAATATTTCTCTAAAGATGCCAGTATATAAAACCCATGACTGTCCTAGCAGAAAACAAAACAAAACCAGTTGCCATCAGGTTGATTCCAACTCATGGAGACCCCATGTGTTTCAGAGTAGAACTGTGCTTTATAGGATTTCCAATGGCTGTGACTTTCAGAGGTAGATTTCCAGGTCTTTCTTCCAAGGCCCCTCGGAGTGGATTCTAACCTCTAATCTTTCAGTTAGCTTCTGGGCCCTTAAATTGTTTGCGCCACCCAGGGATGCAAAAGAGTCTTTTAAAACTTGAAAAACTTTAACCATGTTACCTCTTCCTGTCCACCATTCTGACTTATGGTGGTAAGGGAAAAACAAATTGTAGTGTTGGGAATAAATGGTCTGGATTCTATCCAGACATAATCTCCATTAGATTTTAGGCTGTTACCATCACCTTTTAATTTTTAATCCTTGGAAGATCACCTCTACCTGCCATCTTGCTGGCCTATTTTTGAAGACTGTAAGTATAATTAGGGAGACAGGATAGCAGAGCAATTGCATAAATTTCTGGAATCGGTCTGCCTGGTTTCATTGTTTATTATCTGGCAGCAGAGGCTGGGAAGCTGTGGGGTAGAAGACCAAACTCAGCTCTTCTCACTAATGATACTTCATGCTATGTGTCATACCATGCAAAGCTTATTAACTTTTATGCTGACAACCTTCCGTGGATTTTGTATTCACAAATGTCTCTAGACTGGTTTTGACACAGTCCTTTTGTACTTGATATATTTCCATTGTTAATGACAGCTTATGGGAGGGTGTCTATGGTCAATTTTGACTTTGAATGAGAAATATTGAGATCTTGTAACCAAAGCACAAAATGGGGTGTAGTGAAAATATTTAGAGACAGGACCTGAAGGTAAATCTAGACAGTGACTTTCAGCCAAGTTTCAGCTTTCATTTCCTCATCTATATAATATTTTTATAATAAAAATAACTACTTCTCAAGGTAGTGGAAATTAGTCAAATAATGAAGGTGAAAGGTGCTTTGTAAAATGTAAAGTGCAAAAAAAACTAGCTCTGATTTATGATGCAGTTCTATTTGTGATGTGTAGTAAATGTCCAGAGGAGCTATGGAAAGGTTTATTTGAAAGTTTTAATTATTTAGAAAATAGTATCGTTTTGTGAGATAAAGGGGGAAGTCTGGTGAGTCTTGAACTGACCAAGCCAGTTTTATTCAGGGAGAACATCTCCGATTAATTAAAAGGTGAAAGTCCTTTAAATGATGAAAATGAGCTAATACAAAAAGCTCACCAAATGCCCTTGGAAATACAAAATGAGCATATATTTTTAGAAGAAACCCACAAGAAAAAGATTCAGAAAAAAAAAAAAAATCTGTTTAATGTTATCAGAAATCTCTGCAAGTGGATAGATTAAATAAATAGATTTCTAAGAGTTATGTGTGTCTTCTTGACCGTCAACAGGGTATTTATTGTTGATACTATAACATAGTAAATTTAATGTGGTTTATTTGTCTAAAAAGGAACAGCTTATGTTTTGTTTGGAACACAGAAGCAAGTTGAATCTTGATCTGTGTTATTTCAGTGTCTAGTTGATTTGTACCTGAGACTTCCGGAGAGAAAGCTTTGTTACTAAATACATGGAGGGGACCAGTGAGCAAAAGGTGGAGTCAAATCTCCTGTTTGGGATTTGAGAGCATTAATTAAGAATTACCTTTACTCTCAGAAAATATAAATTCACTTTAAAACACATCTATTAAGACCTGCTACTATATGTTGGGCACTGTTTTAGATTCTGAGGGTATAAAGATAAATTATGACTAGGCTCCTGATTTTGTTGCTGTTAATTTTGTTCTTGGAATGTTTTTCTACTCTTCTGGCCCCCCCTCCTTTCAGTCAGTTTTGCAGTCTGCCTTCATTATCTCATGGAAGGAAGGCCAGAGCTGAAAAATAGAGAGGAAGAAAGTAGCTTCTGAATTTTAGAAAACTAGGCCTCAGGGAAATGGAAGGATTTGGGATGAGCAAGAGAAATCCATACACTGGAGGGAGCTCCACCAATCCTTCACCTACCATGTCGGTTGGTCTTCGTGTTAATGTCTGGTGAAGACCTCAGTAGTAGTCAGAGTCTTGCTGGTTGACTGCCCTAAGACTCTGCTCCATCCCTATTGACTTACTCACATGGATACCTCCTTTTCAACATCCTAGGACACAAATAAATTCCTGAGTTAGAAGCTGGGGCTGTCAATGACTAGAGGAATGGTGGTGGTATAGAAAGTATAATGAGCCTGGTAACTATCCCCCAGTACCTATCATCGCTTTCTTTCTTTTAGGTGTAGGAAACCGCCCCCTACCACCAGCACACACACACATACCTGCCTTCAGTTTAAACTGCATACATGATTTCCCAGTTAGACACTGCATGTTAGAGATTCTCTTGTATCTAGGTAAATCCATGTGTTTGGGATGTGAGAAGTGATGTACCACCTTTTGGTTTTGATATAGACTTGGAACATTGGGCATGAGCGCCTTCATCTTTTTTTCCTCTTTCCTGAAGGTGATAATCATGGAAACCCTGGCGGCACAGTGGTTAAGAGCTACGGCTGCTAACCAAAAGGTCAGAAGTTTGAATACTTCAGGTGCTCCTTGGAAACACTATGGGGCAGTTCTACTCTGTCCTACAGGGTCACTATGAGTCGGAATTGACTCATTGGCAGCAGGTTTGATTTTGGTTTAAAGGCTGTAACACTAACTTGGCAGAGACCCAGATTCAGCCTCATGGCTGAGCAAGGAACCTGGGTCCTTGAAGACTGCATGGAGAAGAGCATCTCCACCAACTGTGGCATTCACTTCTGCCCTGTTGCCTGAGAGAAAAACCAACTTTTCTTTAAGTCACTGTAATTTTTGGCCTTATTTTTATAGAAACTTAACTTTTACTCCAACAGAAAGAAAAGCTTACTTCACCTATACTTCGGTAGGAACGAATGGAACCAGCTTGAGGTCTTTCCTAGAGTTGATGACGGCTTATTAGGGGAGGGACACACAGCAACAGAAGAGGGAATCGTCTGTCATGACTGAAAGTGAGAAGACAGGTATTACAGATCGAGAGGTTATAGGGTGGGAGGGGGCTGGGTAGAATGAGATCCAGTGTCTCTTCCTCTTGCACAGTTCTGGGCAAACACTGACAAATTCATGCTGTAGGACTCTCTTTTTATTATATGACCTTTCATTAGCACTCTTTTCTTCAGCAAAAGACAGTATAATTGATTAGATATGATTGCAACTAGGCATGCCCCATTACCACACAAGATTATGTGATTATACATGCTTGTTTCAGACAATTTTAGCCAAGTAGCTGTTGAGTCAGCCCTTGTTTCGTTCTCAGAGGGAAACCGAATTTCCAAGTTCTTGAGGGAGGGGAGCACCCCTAGAGATACTTCCTGCAAAAAACACACATCACCTAGACTTACTTTCAAAGCTAATTAGTGAATCCACAGAGGCCAAAGAAAGTAAAGGAAAAACTAGCTTCATAAAATGCTGAAGGTCTTAACCATCCGAAACTGGATCTCAAAACTGAATATTATTGTTGGCAGAAGACGAGAACATGTTCAGTCCCAGGAAAATGGAGCATTTCTTGAGTGAAAAATTTGTCACACTCTCGATTCCCTCTTTCACCCTCTCCCCTACCCCAGCATTGAATAATGTATGATGATACATTTGGCTGGTGGCTGAATCTTCGTGCATGCTGATGTCCTGTGGCTTAATCCAGCTGAATCTGGAGGCAGCCTGCTGGCCTCTGTTGAACTTTTGTTTTTTAGTACACATAAACTTAAGTGCTTAGCAGCCATTGGAGGGCATTGAATTCCCCTTTCTCCAGGCAAGTTCTTAAAAATATACTCAAGAAGAAAAAAAAAAAAAATCCAGAGGGAATGATAAGTTTTCAGAGTTTCACTTCCAATTCCTACTTGTCTCTGGATTTTGAGCCATGATATTAGAACAAGCTCTCTTGCTTATTGCTGCTTTGTGTACTTGCTTTTTTGAAGCTTTTTATTTTTAAATAATTATAATTTCACAGAGAGTTGCAAAGGTAGTACAGAGAGGTCTAGTGTGCAAAAATCCTCTGTACCCTTCACCCAGTTTCCCCCAGTGGTTGCATTTTACATAACCAGGAGCTCCGGTGGTGCAGCGGTTAAGCACTTGGCTGCTAACCAAAAGGTTGGGGGTTCGCACCCACCAGTCATTCCGTGCAGTAAGATGTGGCAGTGTGCTTCCTTAAAGATTACAGCCTTGGAAACCCTATGGGGTAGTTCTAATCCGTCCTATAGGGTTACTAGGAGTCAGAATCGACTCAATGGCAACAGGTTTGGTTTTTGTTTATACTACAGGAAACTGACATTGGTACAGTGTGTGTAGTTCTATATCATTTTATCACATAGTTAGATTCATATAACAACCACCGCAATCAAGATACAGAACTATTCCATCATCAAGAAGATCTGCCTCATGCTACCCCTTTATAGTCACACCCACTCCCCCAAAACCATCCCTAAACCCTGACAACCATTAATCTCTTCTCTCTTTAGTTTTGTTATTTTGAAAATGTTACATAAATGGAATCATAGACCATTTACGCTTAATGTAATTACTGATATGTTAGGACTTAAGTCTGCCATTTTATTTTTTGTTTTCTGTTTGTTCCCTCTATTTCTCATTTTTCTGTGGGTTACTTGGACAGATATTAGAATTTCATTTTGATTTACCTGTGGTGTTTTACAGTGTATCTCTTTGTATAGATTTTTTTTATTGGTTGTCTAACCACTTATGACTTATCAGAGTCTATTGGCATCAACATTTTACCAGTTTGAATAAAGAGAGAAGTCTTTCCTCCCTTTAAGTACCTTTATACATACTCTCCTGTTTATGATGTAATTGCCTTAAGTATTTTCTCTACATACGTTGGGAACCATATCAAACAATGCTAAAAATTTTGTTTCACACCTCAAACACAATTTAGAAAATTCAGGAGAAGGAGTCTATTGAATTTATCCATATTTTTTACTCTATTTTTCTTTCTTCTTTCTTTCAGATGTTCCAAGATTCTTTCTTTCTTTTTTTAATCATTTCCTTTCAGTTTCAAGAACTTCATTTAGCCATTCTTTTAGAGTAAGTATATGAGTAACAAATTCTCTTAGTTTTTCTTAATCTGAGAATGTCTTGATTTTACCTTTATTTCTGTAGTATATTTTCATTGGACATAGAATTCTGGATTGATAATTCTTTTCTTTCAGCACTTGAAAATGCTGTGCTGCTTTTTCTGATCTCCAAGTTTGCTGGTGAGAAATCCACTGTCATTCAAATTGTTTTTTCCCCACAGGTAATGTTTACTTTCTTTCTGACTATTTTTAATACTCTTTCCTTGGCTGCTAACCAAAAGGTCAGCAGTTCAAATCCACCAGCTGCTCCTTGGAAACCCTATAGGACAATTCTCTGTCCTATAGGGTTTCTATGAGTCGGAATCGATTCCATGGCAACGGATTTGATGTTTTGTTTTGTTTTGTTTTCCTTGTTTTCAGTTTTCAGAAGTTTGACTATGACACATCTTAATTTTGATTTCTTTGAATTTATCTGGTTGGAGTTTGCTCATTTCTTGAATCTGTAGGAATGTATTTTACCAAATTTGGGAAATTTTCATCCATTATTTTCTTGAATACTTTTTCATCCTTGCCCTCTTTCTCCCCTCCTTCTGGGTCTCTGATGACCCAAATGTTAGCTCTTTTGTTATAGTCACATAGGTTCCTGAGGCTCTGTTCATTTTTTTTTTTTTTTTTCAGTCTGTTTTCTCTCTGTTGTTCTCTACTGGGTAATCTCTATTGTTCTATTTTCAAGTTCACTGATTCTTTCCTCTGTCTCCACTTGGTTGATGAGCCCATCCATTGAGTTTTTAATTTTGGTTATTGTACTTTTTAGTTCTAAATTTTTAATTTTGTTCTTCTTTATATCTTTTATTTCTTTGCTGAGAATTTCTATTTTTTAATTTTTTTCAAGCATGTTCAAAAAGAATTTTTATGATGACTGCCTTGAAATCTTTTTCAGATAATTTTGATATCTGTGAACTTTTGGTATTGGGGTACATTGATTGCCTTTTCTCTTTCAGGCTGAGATTTTCATGGTTTTTGGTATGGTGAATTTTTTTTTTTAATTAAAACCTGGACATTTGGAGTATTATGACATGAAACTCTGGATCTTATTTAAACCTTCTGTTTACTCAGGCTTCCTCTGACACACTGTAGCAGAAAAAAAGTGGGGTGTTGCCCTATTACTTCTGGGTTGGGATGAAAGTCCAAGTTCTCCATGTGGCCTACTTGGCACCTCAGAAAGGGACACCTCCTTACTGCTAGGCAGAAATGGAATTCCCCATTTCAGGCTCCCCACGAGGCCTCTTCTGACACCACCTTGACTGGGAGAAGAAAAGACACCTTGTTACTGTTCCCCATGTGGCCTCCACTGCGGGGAGGGGCTTGTTATCTTTGGATGTAGCCATTTGGGGAAACTGGGTTAAGGGTACATGACACCAGGACTGCTCTATACTATCTTTTCAAGTTTAACGCTTCTTGTGAAACTATAATTATTTCAAAATAAAAAGTGTTTTTTACAGAAGTAATGCAGTTGGTTGTGAAAGTTCTGACTTCCCACTCGGCCTCCCCCACAGTACCCTAGTGCAGAGATGGAGGGGTGTCTCGTTACTGCTGGGGGGTGGGGGTGGAAGTCCAGACTCCCCATGTGACCCTCACAGACACCATGAGGTATGTATGTGTCTCTGTGTGTGTGCACACATGCACTCATTACCACTGCAAGGGGATGAGAGTCCCAGCTCTCCACTCTGTCTTCTTTGACACCACAGAGAGGTTGAGTGGGTAGGAAGTTCTCATTACAGCCCAGTGAGGGTGAAAGTCTAGGTTTCCCACTCACCCATTGCTGGTAGGGGTGGGGTTGCAGGGTTTTTTTATGGTGTTTGGCTGGGGGAGGATGGTTTTTTTCTAAAAGCTTTCTGTCTTGCTATGCTGCCACTTTACTGATTCTTTAGCAAGAGACAGCAGGATTTTCTTGGGGCTTTTTTGGTCCACCTCATTGGCATTTTCAGATTGCTGGCTTCTGCAGCTTCTTGTCCAGGATATATGAGGCAAAAGAAAACCCAAGGAACTCCTGGCCATGTCGTGCCTCTGTTCCAGATCCCTAGACAGTCTGCCTTTCCTTTCAGAGGCTCCTTATGTTTATTTTGCATAAAATCCAGATTTTTTAGCTGTACTTAGCAGGAGGAATAGGGAGAAGTGCATCTGCACACTCATTTGTTTTTACCTTTAATATTTCCTTAGCTAATAAGAGCAATAATGGCTGCTGTATTTTGAGTTGTATGTACATGCCAGGCATCATGCTAATTCATTTAATTCTCACAATAATCCAATGAGGAAGGTGCAGGAGTTACTGTTGCCATTTTTTATATGATAAAACCGAAATTCAGAAATAATTCATATAAAATATTTCGAACAATGTCTAGCACATATACTTAATAAAGGTTTGGGATTATCATTATTAATAATGTTAACTTGTTTGAGGGATCCAGTTAGTAAGAAAAGAGTTAAAACTCCAACCCAGGACAATCTGAGCCTATGCTCATAAACTCTAAGCTGTAATTTCTCTCAGTTTGAGGGTGACTATCTGAAATAAGCAATTTCTGCTGCATCCCACTTTATATCTTTATCCACTGCCCCCATTTCACTGCCACTATTTTCTTCTCTTCGCTTTCTCTACAGCTATAGCACCCAAATTTTCCTCCATTGACACTTCACAACAAATGTAGTACTTTATAGTAGACAAAGTCCTTTTACATTTATTTCATTTAATTTTTATTTCAAATATTATAACAATCTCAGAGGCAAGTAATATTAATTGTCACTCTACTTTAAAACTGAAGTTGAGGGAAATTCAGGGACTGGCCCAAGGTCACATGGTTAGGAAGTGGTCGAGATAGGACTCAAGCCCAGTGCTATTTCCACTACCCTGTGCTGCATCTGTAGCCCACAGCTCACTTTCACATCCTCCATGTCACTCCGCTTGCTCATAGGTCACCTCACTTTGTACCTCCTGGAAGAATGTAGAGGCCTCAGGGGAGGAAAAGGTCCAGCAGATGAAGAAGTGCCTCTGTGCTTATCATTCTCCTCTAAAGGTGTTCATCATAGATCCATTATAGAGCTGTTGGAGGCACTGCCATATAATAAAATGGCTTTCTCTTGTTACTTGTCTCTTCCCGGGAGTCATGTTTTGAGATATAGTGGAGGATGGAACAGCAGGGAGCATGAAGGAAAGATGGATGGTTGGGAAGAAAATTGACCATGTAGGAAGTTATTGCAATAGATTCCAGTCAATTGAAGAACAACAAAGCAGTAACAGTTGAGATCAAAAACAGGTTATTAGAAAGATATTTTGAAGACATTCAGTGTGTGTGTGTGTGTGTGTGTGTGTGTGTGTGTGTGTATTCAAGAGAGAAAGACAAATGGGACATTAATGATAGTAATGCTGCCTAGGCTTCTGGTTTGACAAACTGGAGGTGTCATTTTAACTGAGGTCAAAGAAAAACAGTTTCAAGAAGAATGGAGTATTGCATGGTAGAACGCTAAGGAGAGGACAAGTAAAATGAAGACTGGATGGGGTAATTGGATTTAAAAATTGGGAGGTAATTAATGGCCTTGGAAAAATACCTGCCATAGGTGGAAATAGAGCAAGCATAATAGTGGGGTGTAAGGGGCAAGCTGAGAAATTAGTTGGAAGTGAGTAGGAGAGAGACTACTCATTCAGTGACGTTGTGACTACTTACAGGATTTGGAATTTGAAGACTCAATTTCAAACCCTGGTACTGCTTACTTACTGTATACCTTTTCAAGTCACTTTGCCCCTCTGAGCCTATTTCCTAGAAGGTGAGCAACAACTTTCTCTGTTCATTTTCCAGTGATCTGTACCCTCATTGTGTGTCACAGGCACAATCATGTTATGAAATTGAGACACTTTTTTTCTTATTTTAAGTGAATTTTTCTCCCAGCAATGGCACCTTGCTGATCAAATCACTTGGGACTTAGCTGACATTTAGTAAAGTCAAGACTAAATGTTGCGAGAGTATATAGAGGTTTCTATAATTCCATTATGGTTATACATGGAGAGGTTGCCCGTAAATATAACGTTATTTCCCATTGGCCCCTTATAATACAGTTACACCTTGTCAATCAATAAGTTAATGCACATAATTAGTAGATACATATAAAAAATGCAACATATTTTCTTTTTTGGCACCTCTTAAAAGATTAAAAAAATTATTTATGATCCTTCAAAAGAGATTAAATTAACCTAATGTCTTTTATCTTTCATGTTTTTATATATATAACATTTATTGACTACTAACAACATACCAGATCCTATGAATATTATTAAATTATTTACTTCAAGTTTATCTTGAGCAGAAACATAGGCTCAATAACCACTTAATTTCAGGTCAAGATACTAAGCAGGGACTGTGCTTTGTACTTCTTCTACACCCTCATTACAATTTAATTCAATAATTAAAAAATTGCTACAATTTATTTCTAATCATTACCACAACCTTGGGAGTAAGTTTAACTGTCTCCATTTTAACAGATGAGAAACTCAGGTTTAAAAAATGGTAAATCGGATTTAAATGTCCATTATAGAACTACTTCTGGAGGATGCTGGATAAATATGTGATGATTACTATCCTGTAACAGTGTCTTCACCATCATAAGATAAGTAGGGAACTGACTGTGCTGTCATTGCCACATGCAAACTAGCATGAACAGCCATGCCATAAGAATTTCCTGGAATGTCCTACATCTGTGCCCTATTTCTTCCGTTTATTCGTTTATTCATCTACTCCTATATTCAGAAACAAGAATGAGCTAGTCACTATAGCAGTCCATATGTCTGTTAGTCCATTTGTCTGACTGTACTTGTAAGGCTTTGACCTTTGGCTGCCAACACACAAGTGCAAACAGTAGTAGGAGCATCTAACAGAGTTGGAAGGGCAGTGGTCCCTGAACCTGAGAAGTTCTGGAATCCTCTGGATGACGTGGGTACTAGAGCACCAGCCTTGTAACCAATCAAGTCTTAGTCCATCAGGTCTCCAGAAAGCCAGACTTTTTCCTGAGAATCTCAACTGCTTTTGAGGTCTCTGCTCCCTTTAGCAGCTGTAGGCCAGGATACTGCCACAGGTTCTCTCCTCTGCAGTGCCATGCCTAACCATATTGGAATCTAAAGCAAAAGGAAAATTTTGTAAGATAGATCCTGTCTGTATTTAAAATTTTGATATTTTGTTCATATTGGAGTTTTTCTTCGCATTAATTTTGGATTTGAATTTAAAGTACCCCCTTAAATTTTGTGTTGGAAATAAGTGTCTTACTCACCTCACCCGAGTCGCCACCCTGCCTCTCTGTACGGGGATTAAGAGTGACTGGGTCACATGAACACAGATATGGCAGAGTTCCAAACATGTGTTCCTGAACTGGCCTTCACCACGTAGTTTGCATAGGAAACAAAGTCCATCTAGGGGTCATTCTGTACGCAATGTGCCCAACCCTCAGGGAAATACATTCTGCTCCTATTGAATTTCAAAACCCTCCTTGATCCCTATAGATGGAGCCAGATATTGTGCAGAGGAAATAATGTAAAATGGCCTCACTGGCTTAAACATTGGGAAAATAAATCCAGCCAACTAAAATGGACAATGTTGGTTTCTAGAGGCAGACCTACCCACGGATGCCATACTAGGAAGGAGAAATAATAGATGGGTCCCTTCCTAAGCCTTCACCTGTCTGTAGGGTTCCTCACAGAGGCAACACTCAAACATACTAGAACGTCTACCTGAAACCTCCAAACCCATCCCACAACAATAAAATCTTCTGACCCTCCCCAGAAGTGACTCAAGGCCATCAGGATCTGCGCATGCAACTGCAGCTAGCTTCAGGTAGAAGATACCCCAAAGTCCCCAAATTGCACCATTTGCTTTTAAAAAATTTTGCCCTTTTGTCTAACTCTTTTGTTGTAACTGATGACAGATAGAGTAAGAAAACTAGCTGAATTGGACTTCTCCTCTCCAGTGTGAAGAAGTCCTTCCCGTCTCTCCCAATTCCTACTCTCAAGTCTCAGTTCAAATGCTAAATCCTTTCTGAAAGTTTCCTTGATCAACTCCACTCTCAATTACTTCTCCCTTCCCTGGTGCTCCCATAGCTCTTTTCTTTTATTTATTAACATGTATTTCTTTCCCATTGGATTATGGTTATCATTTACCACTTTCTAAAGGCCTGACTTGGGCAATTTGCTTATACTATACACCTCAGTTTTCTTATTTTTAGATGGGGATGATAATTATCTTGCCCGGTTATTGTGAAGGAACTGGGCTGAAATTCTGAATCTACCAGTTTCCAACTCTTGCCTTGGAGATGTTAACTTCCCTACAGCTCATTTTATTCATCTATGAAATGGGAATAAAGATTGCATCTACCACAGGGGTTCCTATGAAAATTCAAACAGAAAATGAATGTAAAGTTAAAAAAAAAAGTTAGCTATTAATATCAGGTTTATTTTATTGTTCTTATTATTGTTTTCTTGGTTAGACTGTAAATTCTGAGAGGGAAAAAAATCTGGTTCATCTTTCTATCACCCATAGATAATCTTAGCTAATGGTTAATAAGTGTTTGTGAGACGTTGACTATTTTCTGTACTCATACCTCAATTGTTTATACTACTTGTAAATGTAGTTTCTATTATTTGTTTATATAATTGATAATTATAAATTAATTAGTTTATATTATTTGGCTTTGTATTAGAACTCATTTATAAATCTTATCTTCCCTTCTCCTCTGCAATGTAATTTATACAAAACAATCACTCAGAAAATACTACCTAAATAAATGGAAAAATACCATCAAATTCAAAGGCTCTTCACCATATAGAATCCTGAAATCTTTCTTGATAACTGACTGAAATGCCGTATTAAGATGGACAAGTTAAAATTTCCCTTTCAAAAAGTGAGACTTCTAACAAATGCGAAATCACCAAATAAGCAAATAATGAACAGGCACCCTTTTCCTGCATAACACAGAAAGATATTCTTATGTTGAAGTGACCAGGCAAGATGCAAGCCACATCCTGTCAGTGCCATAGTTCCTACCCTCTCCATCTAAAGAAACGAAGCAGGCAGTTCGAAACAGGTTTCTTTTTGTTTCAAATGATGTCATTCAGGCCCAGCACAAGGGGTCTGCTGCCTGTTCTCATTTTTTCTGCCCTGAGGAGCTCTCTTGGCTCCCACTTGACATCGGCGCAACAGAGGCTAAGGGCTGGGAAGGGAGATGAAGGGGCTAATATACCACTGGCTCTAAAAACACATGACAGCAGGAAGCAAGGCTATTACTAATGCTGATCAGCTCAGAGGCAATGCAATCAAAACCTTCAATTACACCTGGGTGATTTAATCAACTCCCTGTCAAACTCGGGCTGGAACTCCTCTGGTACTGTACAAATACAGTAATTACCATGCCAGCTTGCAATAAGATATCATTTCAGTGGATTAGAAAACACATTCTGTTGTCAATTACCAACAGCCAATTTATAGACCCTGAAACAAGCAATATTTTTTAATTGCTGCCTTTGTGTCATTACCACAAAATTACTTCTGTTATGAGGCATTAAATCATCTCAGCAATGTTGGGAGTGGGGGCAGAAGGGAGATTAAAAAGTTTCCACTCTCTTCTTGCCTGACAAAACGGAAATAGAGGCATACAACTTACATCCTGCTGGGGTGGAATTTGAAATAAAAAACAATCAAAAAGCCCCAGAGATTCTCAACAACACAAACAATCATAAACAAGCCCTGAAGCTACATGAACGGATCAGAAAGTAGGAAACCAGGAATCAGATTTATTTTTACCTGCACTTTTTTTTGTGCTCCTGGCCTCATTTTCCTTCCATTGGCCTATCGTCCAAGCTTTGTTTTACAGATGTATTTATTCTTTCTGAAGGTATGTTTTAGTTGATACCAGGTGTGGCCACACAGTCGCTGGGATTTCTCTTTGCAAAGTTGAAAGATTTAAAATCTTTCTTCTCTACCCAACCCCTCCCTGGCCCACTTGCCCAGGACACATCTCCACTCAGTTTGTTTGCACAAAGTTCCTAGGATTCTCTTCCTGATGCAAAGGCAACATCTGACGCATACCTGCTGACTCTCTCCACCCACTCTAACCAGTGCTTGATGTATCTTGTTTGAGTTACTTCCAAAAGGAGGCACTTTTATTCTACCAACCAGCAGGGTCCAGGTAAAAATATTTTTATTACTACAACTACTACTAATAAAACCAAACCCATTGCCATCAAGATGATTTTGACTCATAGCGACCTTAATAGGACTGAGGAACACTGCCTCATAGGGTTTCCAAGGCTGTAATCTTTAGCGAAGCAGACTGCCACATCTTTCCCCCATGGAGTGGCTGGTAGGTTTGAACCATCGACCTTTTGCTTAGCAGCCAAGCACTTTAACTACTGTGCCACCAGGGATCCTTTTCTAATAATAATAGCAGATATTTATATAGCACTTACAATGTCCCAGACACTGTCCTATATGGTTTACAAATATTACAACAATCCTATAAAGTAGGTGTTATTATTATTCCCATTTCACCAAATGCGGAGCTAATGCATAGAATGCTTAAAGCTTTTGGCTACAGTGATATAATGGAAAGAACATTAGAAGTGTCTCAGAAGAATTGGATTTGAATCTTGACCCTGCTACTTAGTAGCTGTGTCACATTCAGCCAATTGCATATCCTCTCTTAGTTTATTTTCCTTACCTTTGAAAAGGAGAAAGTAGTAACAGTAATATTGATTAAGTATACCACACATTCTTTTACACGTTTTACATGTAGTAACTGATTTAATCCTCACAACAATTCCATTAGGTCAAAACTACAATTATCCCTATTTTACAGATTATGAAACTGAGGGGTAGAGAGATAAAGTAACTTGCCCAAAGTTACACAGAAAGAAAGTGTTAGAGCTCCTAAAGTCCCTCTCTTAATCATCAATTACCCTGTATTGCCTCTTAAGGTAGCCATTCTTCCTATACGATTAAGCATCTCCAGCCAAGTTTTCTCTGTTAAAATCCGGATCCATATTCCTAATTTTCTACTATATATCACTGTCTTAGGCATCTAGTGCTGCTATAACAGAAATACTACAAGTGGATGACTTTAACAAAGAGAAATTTATTTCTTCACAGTCAAGTAGGCTAAAAGTCCAAATTCGGGGTGTCAGATCCAGGGAAAGGCTTTCTCTCTCATGAATGTTCCCCAGGACTAGGAGCTTCTCTGCACAGGGACCCGGGTCCAAAGGATGTGCTCTGCTCCTGGCACTGCTTCCTTGATGGTATGAGGTCCCCATGTCTCTCTGCTCACTTCTGTCTTTTATATCTCAAGCGATGGCCTCAGGACACAATCCAATCTTGTAGATTGAGTCCTGCCTTACTAACACCACTGCCACCCATCCTCCCTCATTAACATCATAGAGGCAGGATTAAAACATGTAGGAAAATCACACAATGCCAGGAATCATGGCCCAGCCAAACTGATACACACATTTTTGGGGGGACATAATTCAATCCATGACAATCACCACTTGGACAGTATCACAGCCATCTCAAAGTCCACATGTCCCAACTTGAAGCCATTATCATCTTGCCCCCCAAACAGCTCATCCTTTAATATTTTTACTTCCTGGAATGAATGCCTCCATCCACTTGGTTGTCTAAGTCAAAAACTTGGGCATAATCCTTGGCCAACATCTCATTTGGATAAATGTTACAATCTCCAACTAGTATTTCTGATTCCAGTGATGTCACTTTCAATTATACACACATGTCCTTACCAGCTATCCTCTGCTCTGGATCGATCAGTGCCTATGTCACTTCTCCGCCTTCAAAGATTTGCAGTAACCATCAGGATAGTCTCACATCGGAAGCCCTTCCAGACTACTTCAGTTACTTTAAGGAAGTGGCTCTGGCTTTTCTTCAGGCTTCTAACGTCTGCCTCTTGGTTTGATACCAGGTATATCCTCCAGGACTGTATACTTTTTTTTCAGGATGTGCTTTCCTTCCTTACGGTTAGGAGGCAATCAGAAGAAATAAAATGCTACAATCCACTGGATATTATCTCAGTTTATTTTCTGATTACTCAGGCACTACCCAACTAGAGTTTGAATGTGTTTAAAAAAAAAAAAAAAAAAAAGTGGGAAATTTCAAGGATTAGAATCAGAATAAATGGACTATAGAATTTGAAACCTGGAAAAGATCATGTAGCTTATCTGGTCAATTCTCCTCATTTTTCAAAGGAGAAATACACTAAGGTTAATTTAGGGTGAAGCTGATAGGTGAAGTCTGCAGGATGTCTAAGTTCACAAAAGGGGCATGAATAAGTACATAACAAACAAGCTAAGGTTTAGCTCCCTGCAGTTCACTGTCCAGGCTCTGCCTTCAGGGCACATCTTCTCCCATTAAAGCCATAGATCTCAGTACTCTGCGCCTGACATAGTTCTTCTGAGTCCTGTTCATGTAAAGTCATTTCCCGAATGGTTCTCCTTGAAATACACTTGGGAATGAACAAAATGCCTTCTGTGGTTAGAAAACCTCGTTAAATTGGCCTACATCACCCCCTTCTGAGAAGGGCATAATGAGCATTGGCATGTTGAAGCCTCTTAGAAAGTGTGCGATAGAAAATAATTTTAACTTTGTTTAAACCAGAGTTTCTCAAACTTATTGATCACAGATCCTCCACTTTGTTTTGGGGTTTGTTGTTGTTATTAGTTGTTGTCGAGTCCCTGAGTGGTGCAAATAGCTAAGCACTCCACTACTAGCCAAAAGGTTGGTGTTTTGAACCCACCCACAGCAGTCTGGGAAGGTAGGCCTGGCGATCTGCTTCCAAAAGTTACAGCCTTGTAAACCCTATGGAGCAGTCATACTCCGCACACAAGGGATTGCCATGAGTTTGGGGTTTACTACTAATCAAAATCTCATGAAATTGAAAGTAAGTAGACCTTGATGATTTAGTCAGCAGGCACATTTCAAGTGCTCAATAGCCACATGCGGCTTATGGCTACTATATTGCACAGCTCAGATTTAAATAATTGTTGTTGTTGTTTTGTCAAGTTGGCTCTGACTCTTGACAACTTCATGTAGAACAGAACAAAAGGTTGCCTGGTCCTGCACCATCTTCATGATCATTGCTGTGTTTGAGTCCATCCTTGTGGCTAATTGTGTTAGATCGTCTCACGGTGCGTTTCCCTCGTTTTCCCTGATCCTCTACCAAACATGATGTCCTTTTCTAGAGATTGGCCTTTCTTCATGACGTGTCCAAAGTAAGCAAGT
>NW_004444077.1:2248659-2249563 GCF_000243295.1 Trichechus manatus latirostris
GGTTAGGATTCCAACACATATTTTGGAGGGACACTATTCAATCCATAACACAATGGTTGCCACAAGGACAGAGTATTATCAATTTACAAATCCATGCCTGGCTATGAAGTCAGGGCTGGAGTGCACTGAGTGCTAGCTTCTTCCATGATCCTCTTGCCTACAATCCAGCCCACCATCCAAAACCATCCTCTACACTGTTATGGAAAAAAATGGTTTTCCATCTTGCCTTCCTTTTAATAAATGTTTATTCACATCTACAGTGTGCCAGACACTGCAGTAGGCACTGGAAGGAAAATGATGAACAAAGCAGAGTCCCTGCCCTTGTGGGGATTATATTCTAGTGAAGGAGATAGAGAGTAATCAAGAAGTCACAAACATACATGTGTATACAATAGAGAATTAGACCTAGTGGGGGTGAGAGATGGCGTGAAGATCAGGAAAGCTTTCTCAGATAAGCGATTATCAAGCTGAGATCTGAAGAAGGAGAAATTAATTAAACAAAGGAGAAAGATTGCCTGCAAGAGGAAACAACTTGTTCAAAGGCCCTGTGATAGGCAGTGGTGTGGTAAGCTAACAGATCAGTGAGGTCCATGTGCAGCAAGGAGGGAAAGAGTTGTTTAAGATAAGGCTGAAGAGATAGGTTGTTGTTATTAGGTGCCATTGAATCAGTTCTGACTCATAGTGACCCTGTGTACAATGAAACGAAACACTGCCTTGCCCTGTGCCATCTTCACAATCACTGCTAAGCTTGAGCCCATTATTGCAGCCACTGTGTCAATCCATCTTGTTGAGGGTCTTCCTTTTTTTTTTTTTTAATTGTACTTCAGGTGAAGGCTTACAGAACAAATAGTTTCTCATGAAACAGTAGTACACATATTGTTTTATGACATTGGTTAACAACCCC
>NW_004444077.1:2251418-2252868 GCF_000243295.1 Trichechus manatus latirostris
AGGCTGACAAACCGAGTCTAAAGGAGTGGAGAAGAGCGGTAATTCTAAAAACAGAACAATATTTCTTATAAAGGCTTTGTCTAATGGCCCAGTCCCCATGGCTCCTTTTTGAAGTTTTATGGGGTAAGGGGTGGAAGGAAGATGTCAGATGTTAGTAAAATTTGGAAGAGCTCTTTCACAGAGACTTTGTAAGACACTGGGGTACAGAGGCTTGCCGGATAGCAGCACCATAAAGCACTGAGTCCTGTAAGTCTGGGAACACTCCTCTCATTTTGTCCTTACCACCAAGATAAAAAGGTCGAAATGTTGGACCCTGAGGTTTAGGGATCTTTTGGAGTTGGACTGTGGGCAACAACACTTGGGCAACTGGAAATATACCTGTTTAATTATTACCTTGGGTCTAAAATGGATCTTGATTTGTCCTATGACTTGTGAGACCAGGGTAAAACAAGTTATATATTGCAGTTGGATGTTAGATGGATGTCTCCTCCACTGGATCTCTCACCGAGGTAACAAAGCCTGCACAGTCCAAATATCTACAAGCCTGATAACTCCCACCTGAGCTATAGCAGGACCCCAGCAAATTCTACAGAGTCCCTTCCCTCAGCCCCATAGTATCTGACATCACCTAAAGGAGTTTTTTGCAAACTTCCTTCAACTAATCTGTTAGCTGTGGTTCCCACAAGGCTGCGGCCCCTATCAACTGCCTACATAGTACCTGAGAGAAGGATTTCTACCACTGCCCACCTCAAGAATGCTGTTGTCCACATGTGAGTTACTCTCTCCAGACACTCTCAAAGCTCTCAATCCTCAAGGAGCTGGAACATTTCTGGAGTTGATTGTACATAGGGCTGAGAGCGGTGATGGGAGTGGGATGGGACATGCTCCTTCCAAATTCTACACCACAATTCATCGCCCTGGCCCTGAAATATCTGTACTTGAACTCAGCTACATGATGATGTTTCTCTTGAACAGTTAAGTCAGTTTATTCTTCTGACTTCTCTCCACATGAGGTTCAAAACCACAAGAAGTAAACTGGGAAAAGCTCCTTTTTTAGAGGGCTGCTATGATGAATCTACTGGTAATGGGAATAATTACTCCTTAGTTTATTTTTTCTAGACTTTTAATAATAGAACCATGAATTATTCTTCTTTGCTACTTGGCATAAGAATGGCAGGAAAAAGCTCTGTGAGTTTTCTTTCCCTAGTAAGAAGGTTTATGTTCAAGTGATTATTAAGTTCTAATAGTGGAGTTGTACCACATACTTTTAAGCTGATCAGTGTTGTCCACCCATGTCTAGGCTTCTTCATCCATTGAAAATACACAAGCACACACATGTGCACACACACATATGTGTAGACACACAAACACATGCCTTATACAGAGGAGAAAAATAGGCACAATTCCATCGTCTTCATGCTCTGCTTCTTCTCTCTCCAGTGCCATCTCT
>NW_004444077.1:2254003-2255107 GCF_000243295.1 Trichechus manatus latirostris
GATTAATTTAAGATAGGTGTCACTTTCTGTGAACTTCCATACACCTCTGAAACATATTTGTAGAGGTTTCTAAACAATTGCTATCTTAGTAACTTTCTCCAGGATTCCTCTTTGGAAAGGAGCTGCTTTTTATAGGAAAATACCTTAATAGCCACTGGGGTTGTGGTACCTTGTGAGAATGAATCAAGGAGACAATGGGAAGAGAAAAAAAAAGTTGATAGAAGTAGAGATAGAGAAAGGGATAAGGAAGGGATAGAGATAAGGATAGAGACGGAGAAAGAGGGAGGGGGGAAGAGAGCACTAAATTGTCCACTAGAAATAAAAACAATTTGAAATGGTTGGGGTGGGAGGAGGAAAAAGAGAGGGTCTGGCAGCATGGTAGGAGGCTGCTGCCCAAGTTGTAGGGTGTCTAAGGGATTTTTTAAATGGCAAATGTGGCTGATACTCAAATTTAAGTTGTTTTCTATATTTTTTCTGTTACACAAACCTTAAAAAAGGTGGTGGATTTTTGTCAAAATCAAGCACACACGTGCACACACACAGACGTGTAGACGCACACACAGTCCTGCCTCATACAGAGGAGGAAAACAGGCACAATTCCATCGTCTTCATGCTCTGCTTCTTCTCTCTCCAGTGCCATCTCTCACTACCCACACACTTAAAGTTTCTTTTTTTTCCCTTTGGAATAAAATAGTGGATCCCATGCATCTAAATAGAGATAAATGAATACCAGAGTGAGTATGTGTTGGTGGGTTTTTTTTTGGTCAAAATCAGGGAAAGAGCCTGTGTGCCATACCTGGTTCAGAATGGGGTAGGCTCAAGATTCATGGTCTTTACAAAAATTAGCTGTAAATTGCTCAGATCAGAAGAGATCATGAGACTGTAAATCCCCTGGGGATTTGCAGAAATCTTGGGAATGCATTGGACTTTCCACAGGACCTAGATTGGGGAAAACAAGTCAGTCATATCAAAGTTACCTAAGACATAGCTTTTCATTTTTTTTGTTTGTTATTGTTGTAGTGTAAGTGAAAGTTTACATTTCAAGCTGCTCTCTTATACAAAAATTTATACATACATTGTTATGCGACCCTAATTGATCTCCCT
>NW_004444077.1:2257532-2259149 GCF_000243295.1 Trichechus manatus latirostris
TGCTGAAGTCTTCTATTAGTTCCAGTAGTTTTCTTGTGGATTCTTTGGGGTTTTCCATGTATAAGATCATATCATCTGCAAATAGAGATACTTTTACTTCTTCCCTACCAATTTGAATGCCCTTTATTTCTTTTTCTAGCCTAATTGCTCTTGCTAGGACCTCCAGCACAATGTTGAGTAAGAGTGGTGATAAACGGCATTCTTGCCTAAGACGTATCGTAAGTTATTGTCTGAGTTATGAATCTTTTGTGCAAAGTGGGGCCCACAAGTGGAGTTCTGAACTTCCTGGCTTTCAATTTGCATTGCCAGACTCACTTTTAGTGTGGTTTTATAATAAATCTCAAGGAGGCTCTTGGAAGAGCAACCCCAACTAATGCAATGTAATTTTTTTAAATAGCTCATATTACGTATACTGGAAAGATGTGCCTTTGGATGAATTTCTCTGATTAAAATCTGTTTTCCAAAACTCCTGAGGTTTGGGAACGGTTTTCTTTCTTTCTGGCAACTTTCAACTTCTGCATGCAATAAACAAATCAGGACCTGTCTTGTTCACTCCACAAATCTTTAAATGAAGATTTTGAAAAGGGTGGGGGAGAGGAGACAGTGAAAAGGCAAATGGATACTAATTTAACTCCTGCTTTCTTTCAGGATGAAAAGGCTCTGTTCATCTCTGAGAATCCCACTGGGAAATGGAAGGAGGGAGAGAAACAAGATCTTACTGTTTGCACGGAACTGTTCACAAATGTTATATCAAGGGGTCAGAAACCTTAAAGAAAAAATCTCAAGGGATTCCATAGGATGTGAAAGCAAGTCAGAAACTTTGTTAGTTATCCTTTTCTCCCCCAACCCACTCCCTCTCCATGAGACCTGCACATCAGTGTTAAAACAGAGAGGGGAGGATAGTTAGTACCTCTTGAAGTGCCACCTCAGATGCCTAGCCAAACTCATCTACAATAATTCCCTGTGCTATTTATAGCTTCGTTTTCATGGATTTGGACACGGGTACAATTTCCGGAAGGTGTTTAAGGTCCAGTAGAAATCCTAGAAGTGTACACGTGTCCCTGTTAGTCTCATCTTATCCCCAAGGTCAACCAGGGTGGTCAGGTTTGTGTGCCTTATCTTTGGTACTCAACAAAACAGATGAAAACCCAGTATCTAGCAGAACTGAGTCTGGCCAGGTAGCATCTAACTAGCGATAAATGATTTCAACTCAGAGCCAGTACTTACTGGGACCAGATGATGATGATGATGATGATGATGATGATGTTGATGATGTCGATGATGTCAAAATTTTTGAGTACTTGTTATATACCAGGCACTAAACAAAAGACTTGGTATGCATTGTTTCTTTAAATTCTCACAATAGTTCTATGAAGTAGCTCTTTTTATTTCCATTGTGAAGATAAGAAACTGAGGCTCAACAAGTTTAAATAACTTGTCCAAGGCATTACAGATAGTAAACGAGCCTGAAATTTCAATCCAGGAGTGTCTGAGTTGACCATTATGCCTAAATCAAAAACCAAACCAAACCCATTGCCATCCAGTTGGTTCCAGTATTGCCTCCCTATTAGTATGCTGAGTCCCTCTGCTAACTGAAAGGTTGGAGGTTTGAGTCCA
>NW_004444077.1:2260247-2261874 GCF_000243295.1 Trichechus manatus latirostris
ACCCCAAACCTGGCCATTGAGTCAATTCCGACTCATAGCAAACCCACAGGACAGAGTAGAACTGCCTCATAGGGTTTCCATAGTGGCTATGGATTTGAACTGCCAATCTTTTGGTTAGCAGCCAAGCTCTTAACCACTGCGCCATCAGGGCTCCATATATATATATTTTGTGATGGGAAAGGTACCACCGAATGTGGTGAAGAGCACACAGCTTGACCAAGGTAAATGATGTCACTAAGAAGTGCACAAGAAAAAAGGTTGTTTTGATAAAGGATATGACATATATAATTTTAAAACACTAACAACAATAAAAAAAAATGTGTGTGGTTAGGTATGCATGTATACATGCATATGTAAGTATATATACACATATCAAATCTACTGCAAAAGAACTCTTTAAAGTGTTAAAAAGCAAAGATGTCATTTTAAGGACTAAGGTACATCTGACTCAATCCATGATGTTTTCAATCGCCCCATATGCATATGAGAGCTGGACAGTGACTAAAGAAAACTGAAGAAGAGTTGATGCCTTGAATTATGGTGTTGGCAAAGAATATCGAATATACCATGGACTGCCAGAAGAATGAACAAATCTGTCTTGGAAGAAGTACAGCCAGAATGCTCATTAGAAGCAAGGATGGCAAGGCTTCGTCTCACATACTTTGGATATGTTATCAGGAGGGACTAGTGCCTGGAGAAGGACAATATACTTAGTAGAGGGTCAGCAAAAAAGAAGAACACCCTCAATGAGATAGACTGACACAGTGACTGCAACAATTGGCTCAGCATAACAACGATTATGAGGATGGCGCAGGACCAGGCAGTGTTTTGTTTTGTTGTACGTAAGGTTGCTATGAGTCAGAATTGACTCACCTGCACCTAATAACAACAACATAGATGTACGTATATGTATGTGCATATACATGCATGTGTGTGCATGGCATGTATATTCATATATATAATAAACCACATCGGGGGCACAGTTACAGATACTTCTTAGACATAATCAAACACCTCAGAAGGTAGATTTTCTAAGTTTAAGGCTTAGGGCCATAGTCACATGGGACAACTGAGTCAATTGGCATGACATAGTTCATAAAGTTTATGTTCTACATCCTAGTTTGGTAAGTAGTGTCTGAGGTCTTAAAAGCTGTGAGTGGCTGTCTAAGATACAACTATCAGTCTCTATTCGTCCGGAGCAAAAAAGAAAGAAGGAAACCAAAGACTTAGAGAAGAAACTAGTCTACAGGACTAACAGTCTCACCAATGACAGCCTCATCTACCCTGAGACCAGAAAAACTAGATGGTGCCCGGCTACCACTAATAACTGTTCTGATCAGGGCCACAATAGATGGATCCTGATAGAAATGGAGAAAAACATGGAACAGAACTCAGATTCTTAAAAAGTTCAGGCTTACTGGACTGGTTGAGACTAGAGGACTCCCTGAGACTATCGCTGTGAGATACTCTTTAAACCTTGAACTGAGACTATCCTCTGAGGTCACCTTTTTACTAAGTAATAGATTGACTCTTAAAATAAAGAATATCACCTGTAAGTAATGCATACCTTTAAAAAATCATTTATACGAGCCCAAATGGTCAACAATTACCCTAAAGCAAAGATAGA
>NW_004444077.1:2265919-2271508 GCF_000243295.1 Trichechus manatus latirostris
GACTGAGTGCTGTTTTTATTTTTTAAACTGAATTTCATCAAACATGTTTGTATATATGGGGAATGAGCCATAGGCATTGAGGGATATTTGACTCTTCCTGCTGCTAAACATGCTGGGAGAAAGAAACTTCTGGAAGCTGGCTGAACTATTTTGAGCCATGACGAATTCCTCCAGGGAAAAGAAATAACTTTCTAATTGTTCCCTTTGCAGTATAAAGGATTGGTCTCACATGGGAGATGGCCATCACATAGGGGATTAGAGTCCTTGCTTCATGGTAGAAACTAGAAGAAGTTGAATCTGTGGAACCTAAAACATTCGGTGAAACCTAACAGACCATGGGTAAAGTGGCAAGAAGAGAGAGTTCAAGCAAATGCATGAGAGAGGGGTGGCAGGGAGAAAGCAGGAGGAAGAAAGATTAGATTTCTGCTCAGTATGTGAGAAATGCAGAAAGGCTATACCATCCCGGCAAACACTGTATTCATCAGGCTGCACCAGCAGCTGTCTGGGGCTTAAGTTGCCACTGGTGGTATTTTTTTAAGCTTGGTACTTTTTCAATTGACTACAGGAAAGCATTCCTCAGAGTTAGGGCACGTTGAGGACTGCACTACCTTGCTCACAGCTGATAATTTCCCTAGAGGCAGATGAGACACAGGAAGACAAAACTAAGGACTCACAAGAAAAATGTCATTATTGGAGAAATGAAGAGTGCAAGGGGCCCACGTAGGCGAAGCTGGCTGGTAATATAATCATTCAAAGACCGCAGGTAAAAACAGCCCCCTGGGATGGTGCAGTTCGTCATGCACTCAGTCAAGGAAGGAAAACAAGAAGCCAAAAATTGTGGTGAAATTGTTTTCCTGAAAGAGGAGCTGCTATAAATACAGATGTCGTGGTTTAGAAGGAACAGAATGAATAACAGCAAGCCTGGATTCAGAATGAGACGAAAGCAGATTCCAGTTCAAAGTATCACTCCCTAGTAGTGAGTAGAAAGCCACCAAAGTGATGGGAGCCCCAGGAAATATAAAGTGCCTTCATATTCTAAAAAGATTAGTTCAAGCTTATGTACCAGGCAGAATCATAGACTCAATTATAACAATGTATTTTTGGTCTGAAGACTTTTTCTTAGAAACAAACCAGAAAACCAAACCTGTTACCATCGAGTTGATTCCAACTCATAGTAGAGGACGTTCGTTTAGGGGAGAGTGTTAGGTGCAGCCACCCCAGGCACCATCCTGAAGGTAGGTGTGCTGGACAGACCTTACGGTGGCTCCCATAATTCCTGCCCCCTGGTGCTCACACCCTGCATAATTCCCTCCCCTTGAATACGGGGGGGATACATTCCTACCTGTGACTTGCTTCTAGGCAATAGGATATGGAAAAGATGATTTGATGTCACGCTCATGATTAAGTTATGTAAGACTTTGTCTTAGCCAATTGGAGCAAGAGACTCTCCTTGATGTCTTGAAGAAGTAAGTGACCACGTTGAAGAAATTCAGATTGTAAGGAATACAGGAACTCAGATACATGTACACCTACGTTCTTTGCAGCATTACTCACCATCGCCAAAAGGGAGAAACAATCCAAGTGTCCATCAATAGGTGAATGGATAGACAAAATGTGCTACATACATGCAATGGAATATTATTCAAATGCAAGAAGAAACAAAGCTCTGATACAACTACAACATGGATAAACCTTGAAAACATTATACTGAGTCAAATAAGTCAGGAATACAGCTCCTTTAGGAACTGCTGGCAGCCTCTAGCCTGCAGCCAGCTAAAAGCTAAGGCCCTTCATCACACTGCCACAGGGAAGTGAATTCTCCCAACCGTCTGAAGGAGCTTGGAAACAGATTTTTCCTCAGTCAAATTCTATATGAGAATGCAGCCTGGACAACATCTTGATTGCAGCTTTGTGAACATAAGCCCTGCCTGAACTCCTGGCCCATGGAAACTGTGAGATAATAAATGTGTGCTGGTTTAAACTGCTAAATTTGTGGTAATTTTTTTATCCAGCAATAGGAAGCTAATACAATGAGGGAGGAGCAGTGAAAGGAAATGAAGAATGAGGTCAGATTACCTCTTCTAAACAGGAAGTAGCAAAGCAGTGTGATGCCATGTGGCTATCTCATCACTATTAAATATTTTTAGGCTTCCCTGATGTCCACTGCCCCATGCCCATCTAACACTAGGCTTTTGTCACCTCTGAGTTGTCTCCACTTTCCTGGAGATAGAATCCGTAGGTTGTACTATTGGCCAAAGGATGTAAAAACCTACTGTGCGTAGTTTTTCAGTACAGAAAGTCTGATCCTATGCAAAGCTGTGAAGAGGGAAAGTTTGTTTCTTTTTTTTTTTAAATTTTATTGTGGTAAAATATATATAATAAAAAGTTTGCTATTTTAACCATTTCTAAGTGTAAAATTCAGTGAAATCAATTACATTCACCATATTGTGCTACATTCACTGCTATCCATTTCCAAAATTTTACATTACCCAAAACAGAAACTCAGTACCCCTTAAGCAATAACTTCTCTTTGCCCCTCCCCCTAACCTCTGGTAACCACTGTTAAACTTTTGTCTCTATGCATTTGTCTATTCTAGATATTTTATATAAGTGGGATCATACAATATTTGTCTTTTTATGTCTGACTGATTTGACTCAGTATGTTTTCAAGGTTTATCTATGTTGTACTTCTATCAGAACTTCATTTCTTATGTCTGAATAATATTCCATTGTATGTATATAGCACATTTTGTTTATCCATTCACCTATTGATGGACACTTGGATTGTTGCTACCTTTTGGCGATGGTAATGCTGCAATGACCATTGGTGTACATGTTTCTATTTGAGTCCTTGCTTCTGAGTCTCTTGGGTACATACCTAGGAGTGGAATTGCTGGGTCATATGATAATTCTATGTTTAATTTTTTGAGGATCAAAACTTTTCCATAGTGATTGCATCATTTTTCATTCCCACCAGCCAAGCATGAGGGTTCTAATTTCTCCACATCAATACTTGTTAGTTTCTGTTTTCCTGATAACAGCAATCCTAGTGGGTCTGAGGTGTTAGCTTGTGGTTTTGATTTGCATTCCCCTAATGACTAACATTATTGAGCGTCTTTTCATGTACTTATTGCCCATTTGTATATTTCCTTGATGAAATGTCTATTCAAGTCCTTTGCGCATGTTTTAGTTGGGTTGCTTGTCTTTTCGTTGTAGGAGTTCTTTATACATTCTAGATATTAAACCCTTATCTTACATATATGTGGTTCTCAAAACGTTCTCATACCCTTTTAATATTCTTTTGCTCTCATGAAGAATCCTTCCCCGATAAGGCATAATATTCTCTTTTAACTACCCTTCACCTGTTCTTCCTCATGCCTCATATCTTATTTGAATTCCCTTCTTTTCCCATGAAATCTTGCCTGCTCCTGGGTCCTATTGCTCAGATTCTTCCGGTATCAATGAGTTCATGCTGAGGGCGATATCAGATGTCTTTGAAACCTTCACCAGTGGAGTACTCAAGAAACTGGTAAGCAGATGCATTGTCCAGCTAAGTCTTCCAGGTCCCACAATCCACACCATATAGCAATAGTGGGCACCAGCACTTCCCACTGTGTTCTGGAGGACTGCCGCACATTTCCCTTCCCACAGGGGAGGGGAGCTCTTGTTGGTTGGGGCCCATGTTAAGTGGCCATTATGCTTATGCCAGAAGCAGTAACAACAGCATCTGTCTAGTGCCTGGCAGGTGTCAGACTTTCCCCCACGTGGAAAGAGAGATGGACAACTTGCCTTATGTTCATCACATATGAATTCCTCACATTCTCTAAGTTTTCCCAGCATACGATTTCTGACCTGCAGAGAAATGCGCCTTCCTTATGGGAGTAATGGGAGAGAAGCCAGTACATGGAACCCAACAGGCTTGCTGGGCTTCCATGAGGAAGTGGAAGGCCATGCCAGGGAAGGTGCCTGCTTCTTGAGTCTACAGGAGACTCAGAGATGCTCTCCCCATAGACCATGCTTTTCAACCCACTCCATCTGTCTGAAATGCACTTTCCTTACCTCATTTGAACCCAGACTAAGTTTAAGTGTATATACACCTGGAATTATGCCTTGACTGCTTCCAGGGTGGTTAGAATGCTTACTCTCAATCCCCATAAGATCTGCAATCATGACATTTAACACTTTGTCCTGGAATTTTCTGAATTGTCTGCCTCCCCCACCAGATGGGAAGCTTCTCGAAGACAGAGGCTATTTGTTATTGCCCTTTATATTCAGAGCTTACCGTAGTGTCTGGCACTAAAGAAATATTTCATGGCTGAGTAAGTGAATGAATGACCAGAGAGGAAACAAGTACCTTGTCTGCTCAGACTCTGAATAAGAGAAAGAAAGAAAAAGAGAGAGAGAAAGAAAAGATGATGATTTCCAAGAGAAGATGAGATCAGGAGTTAAGAAAGAGGTGGTTTTATTAGGTGATCTACATTAAGATCGACTCACAAATCATCTGTCCCATCCTGTTCCATCTAACTATTAGGCAGTGAAGTCACTTTACGACATTTTCCAAAGTGTGGCTGTGAAAACCATTCAACTAAGGGCAGGAGGCCAGGGCTTTATTAACAGAAATGTTATGGATGATAAAGTATTATCAAACAGCGATATGAGTGGGTTTCACTTGCATGATAGTTTCTCACAATTTTTAATACTTATATTCAAAGTATTTTATAAACATTTATCTATTACATGTTTACAATTGGACCTTGTTGAGACCTAATTTTCTCCCTATATTTGACTTCCTGAAATATGCTAGCATTTATAACTATTTATAAAAATGATGTTATTCATTTGATTTATTTCATGTGTCTTAGGTCACATGTTTTCTGGGAATATGAAAGTTACATTAAAATACAAGTAACTAATGAGTTTTCACTTATCTAGAAATAGAATTTTTCCTTCTCCTCTCCTAATTGTTTTGCCCTCACTACCACTATTGGAAGAGTTTCTTGGTGGTACAAACAGTTAACACACTCAGCCGCTAACCAAAAGGTTGGAGTTTTAAGGCCACCCAGAGGCACCTTGGAAGAAAGGCCCAATGATCTATTTCCAAAAAACCAACCACTAAAGTCCCTAAGGAGCACAGTTCCAGTCTGACACACATGAGGTCACCGTGAGTCGGAATTATTGACTTAATGGCCATTGGTACTACTATTGGGATGAGTACATAGGAGAGGAACGCTCTTACCCAGTCTTAGATGAGCAGAACTGTGGAGAGTGGATGTACTTCATTTCTTTTTTTAAATTGTACTTTAGATGAAGGTTTACGAACAAACTAGTTTCTCATTAAACAGTTAGTACACATATTGTTTCATGACATTGGTTGACAATCCCACGACATGTCAACACTCTCCCTTCTCAACCTTGGGTTCCCTATTACCAGCTTTCCTGTCCCCTCCTGCCTTCTAGTCCCTGTCCCTGGGCTATTGTGCCCCTTTAGTCTCGGTTTGTTTTATGGGCCTGTCTAATCTTTGGCTGAAGGGTGACTCTCGGGAGTGACTTCATTACTGAGCTAAAAAGGTGTCCAGGGCCCATACTCTC
>NW_004444077.1:2273641-2304240 GCF_000243295.1 Trichechus manatus latirostris
AAGATACAGCCTAATCTTGTAGATTGAGTCCTGCCTCATTAACATCATAGAGGTAGGATTTACAACAGATAGGAAAATCACATCAGATGACAAAATGGTGGACAATCATACAGTACTGGGAATCATAGCCTAGCCAAGCTGACACACATTTTTGGTGGATACAATTCAATCCATAACAGGTCTGTAATGAAGATGTAAGTTTGGAGTGACGTTTAAAGCCATGAGATTGTATGGGATCACCAAGTGAGTGAGCGTGGTAAAAGAGGGGAAGAGGAGCAAGGACTGAGCCCTGGGACACTCCGATGTTAAGAGGTTTAGGGGATGAGGAAGATCTAGACAAGGAGGCTGAGAAGGAGCAGTCAGTGAAGTAAGAGAAAAAAAAGGAAAATATAGTTTATAGATAGATGGCATTTTAATAAGATACATTATGTAGAAATCTGGATTTATGCTAAGGTAAATTGAAGATCATTCTTTACTTTGAGGAAAACAATGTGATGCAATGGATAAAATATTGGCCTAGCACAGAGAGGTTCAGGAGCTGGTTGAATGGACACAGGAAATCCGGGGTGAAGAAGAGTGTGCTGTCATGGTATAGAGAGAGCAACTAGGGTCACATAACAATGTATGTATAAATTTTTATATGAGAAACTAACTGGAATTGTAAACTTTCACTTAAAGCACAACAATAAAAAAAAAAAATATATTGGCCTAGCACTTGATGCAAGCTGCTTAAAAATTATGCTCTCCACACCCCATCCCCAACCTCAACACACTACCAGACAATCCGTATAGAGAAAGCCACCATGGATTTTTCTAGTTGTTAGTAAAAAGAAAGTTACTATAGATTACTTTTTAAAATGATTGAAAATCAGTCAGATTTTTTTTTTGTAGGGTCAGGGGATAGCAGTTGCTTGCTAGCTATGCATATGTTAGTAGGACCTGGTACTTTCTGTAACTCCAACAAAGAAGGGTCTGCCTGAGGAGAATTCCAGACTGGCTAGATGTAGGTTCTGTCTTTTTTCCCCTGCTCTGTGCCTCAGGCAAACTGCTTAATTGATGCCTCAGTTTTCCCACCTGTAAACTGAAGGTGGGATGAATTACGTTAAAGCTTTGAGGTTCTTTCAGGAGGGTATTCTGTAATGTTAAGGTCTTATTAGAGGTAGTTTCTAAGAAGAAAGTAGCTAGCTTCCTTCTCCTGATTTCTGGGAAGCCAGCTGCAAATAACTGGAATTTAATGAGTTATCAAGACAGAGTGTTATTTAAAAAGCAATGAGATCAGTGCTTCCACATCAATAAATATATGTGATTGCCCCAGGAGAGATGCGCCTGCCTACACTCACCAGCTCATAAAGGTGACTGTACACCCACTGGGCTGGAGCTTAAGTCTCTGCACAGGCAGCCAGGTCTCCTGATTTGTGACATCTCTGTCAGAGCTTCAAAGACTGTGTCCTGGCCACTTGAGCCCAGGTGGTAGGTGGGCTGAGCTGGAGCCCCTCCACCACTCTTGTGTTGCGTCTAGGGCCTGTGACTCTTTCCTGTGGGGTAGGCAGTGAGGTAATGGCTAGATCAGCCAACTAGGCTTCCTGACATGGCCCCAGGCAGTAGGGTTATTCTGTACACAGAGGGCAGCCAGCCTACTTTGTCAGAAAGCACTCAGCCCTGGCTGACTGATGATTGTTGAGCAGGATGAACTCAGTTCATTGCCTCACACTTTCCACAACTCCTCCAGCCAAGCTTTTGAGACTTTGAGAGAAGGGGGGTTAACTGAGCTGGTCACCTTCAAGAACTATCCTCACACTCTCTGCTCAGGGGATTTCAAAGCTCAAGGCCATAAGATCTTTAAGTCCCAGTATGAGCCCAATCAGTAGCAAGAGAATGCAAGGCATACATGCTTAATAAGCTCTGGATCCAAACAGGAAGTCCAAAGCTCCAATCAAAATGTGGCTGGAGCTGAGGTGGAATCCATCTGAAAAGTCAAGTCTCATTGTTAGCAAAGAGCTCCACACACACTTCTTCAGCATGCTCATTTTTCATTATGGCAGCAATTCAAGTGGCGTAGTGCTTAAGAGCTCAGGCTGCTAATCAAAAGGTCAGCAGTTCGAATCCACCAGCAGCTCCTTAGAAACTCTTTGTGGCAATTCTACTCTGTCCTATACAGTCACCATGAGCTAGAATTGACTCAATGGCAATAGGTTTGTTTTTTTTGTTTTTAGCTATATAAAGATGAAAAAATATATGGTTTATGCTCTCAAGAAAATTACAATGGGTGTTACGGAAAGATCACAGGCTTAATGTCCTAGAAGGAATTCTAACTTTGCCACTTAACAAGTTTGCTACTGGACAAGTTATTTAACCATTCTGAGCCCTATTTTCCTCATCTGTATAACAGAGAACAATAATATGTAACCTGCACAATATGGTAAGATATGTGAAGTACTGCCTCAAGCATGCTTCCTAAGTAAACCAAAAGCCCATTGCTATTGAGTCTATTCTGACTCATGGTGACCCCATGTGTTACGGAGTAGAACTGCTCCACAGGGTTTTCTTGGCTGTAATCTTTATGGAAGCAGACTACCAGATCTTTCTTCTGTGGCACTGCTGGGTGGATTTGAACTGCCAATCTTTAGGTTAGTAGTTGAGTGCAAACCACTTGTGCCACCCACGGATCACTTTCCTAAGTAGAAGGTGAATACTATTATTATTTTACTTAGCACTGTGCTTGACACATAGGAGATGTTCAAAAAAAGGTCGGCTTACTTATGCTGAAAGCACGTGGCACTGTGCCTGGCATATAGTGTGTACACGGTAAATGTTAACACTCCATTTCATGCATACTTGATTCTACTAAAATGTGAAGAATTATTTCAATATTTTGTAAGGCCATTCATCTTATCTTGATACTCAGGTCAACACTTACCTCTTTCTCCCCAGAGGCAATAGAGTTCTGACCTAGTCACTGAAAATAAGACCTATTTCTTGTGTCTGGGGAGACCAAAAGAGATTATACTCCCTAACTGTATGTGCTGGGCATGAATCCCTCTGCCCCACAGAACTTACTACCCAGAGATGGAGAGCTTGTTGCCACATCCTTCAACAAGATCTTTCTTCCAATTGTCTAAAAATTCTACCCTGAAATTAGAGATTCTCTGGATACAATGTCAAAACAGCTATCTCTAGTGAAGTCAACCAAAAACATAGGCATTATCAGTAGAAGAAAGAATTAAACTGGCATCAGGAATTAATGTATTCTGATGTGGAACTGTTAGAAGCATTTGAGGACTTCTCCCCCTGGGCTGCAATCACAGCACCAAGCTCTTGCAGCCTCCTGCTCCCCTGGGGAGCTACGTATACCTTCTTTTCCAAAGCAAGGACTTAGAGCCAGAACAGAGCAAATATGGTCTCTGTCCTGCAATCATCAATCTCATCTCTGACCCTGTTGGGCAGACTTTTTTTGTACTGGAACCTCAGGTATGTACCTTATTCTACACTATATTCCTCTACTCTTACCCATGCCTAGTTTGATCTTTTTACCCCAACATTTGTCTGAATTCTTATTTATACCATTTTGTTTGGGCTGGATATCAAGGCACCCACTCCTGGTCACCCACTTCAACTCCAGGCTTTCTATGCTTTTCCAGTTTGCCTGATACTTCATGACAGAACCTGACTCCACTGCTAGGCTACACAGTGATGTTGTTATATGCCTGCCCTCTTATTTACACACTGGACTACCCACCATGATTCATCAGCCTCCCCTTCTCCAGGCCTCCCCCTGATCTTGAAGGAACCTATAACCCCATCACTGACCTATTTGATTTGTTTGGTACCTATTTCAAGTAGTATCTGTCTTATGTATTATATGTTTCCAATGAAATTATATGCCTTATATGACTTGGTGCAGGACTAAGCAAATATGGACTGTCTCTTTATTTCAAAGCAAAGTGTTCTTTAAAATTGGTTCTTAACATAGCTCATCAAAAGGTGAAACAGTGATACCATATTTGTTGCTGCATTTATCTCTGCACACATACTTGATTGCTTTTGACAAAAATAACCACATCACCAGGTGAAGGATATAAAAGGGAAGGATAGATGTTCATTGAACAGAGTACTGAAATCAGAGATAGGTCATTAGAAATTACCAAACTGAAACACAAAGGGAAAAATACTTTTTTAAAAAAAGGGTACTCAAGAGCTATGGAACAATATCAAATAGTCTGTGTAGATGAAATCCCAGAAAGAGAAGAGAAGGAGTACAAGAAATAATGGCTGAGAATTTTACCAAATTAATGAAAGGTGTTGTTATTTTTAGGTGCTGTCGAGTTGGTTCCAACTCATAGCAACCCTATGTACAACAGAATAAAATATTGTTCAGTCCTGAACCATCCTCACAATTGTTGCTATGTTTGAGCCCATTGTTGCAGCCACTGTGTCAATCCATCTTGTTGAGGGTCTTCCTCTTTTCCATTGACCCTTCACTTTATCAAGCATAATGCCCTTCTCCAGGTACTGGTCCCTCCTGATAACATGTCCAAAGCATGTGAGACAAAGTCTCGCCATCCTCTCTTCTAAGGAGCATTCTGGCTGTACTTCTTCCAAGATAGATTTGTTTATTCTTCTGGCAGTCCTTGGTATATTCAATTTCTTTGCCAACACCATAATTCAAATGTATCAATTCTTTGTCGGTCTTCCTTATTCATTGTCCAGCTACGAGTTCAATAAATTCAGAGAACACTAAGCAGGATAAAGATAAAAAAAATCATACCCAGATGCATCATATTCAAACTTCTGAAAACAAAAAATAAATGATAAATCTTGAACTCAAGCAAAGGGAGGACAAGTAAAGACACATTACATGCAGAGGAACAAAGACAAAATTAACAGCAGACTTTTTTCTCAAACTATTCAAGCCAAAAGGCAGTGGAATGGCATCTTTAAAGTGATTTAAGTTTTTTTTGACAACCTAGGCAATTTTATATGGACAGAAAATGTATTTCAAAAATGAGGGAGCAATAAAGATTTTTTTAAACAATAACTGAGATCATATATTGGCTGAATATCTCTCCTACCATAAATGTCAAAAGAAGTTCTTGAAGCAAAAGAAATATACCAGACAGAAACTTGACTCTGCTCAAAGAAATGAAGAGCGCTACAAATAGCATTAATAAGGCTAAAATAGAATTATTTTTTTCTTATTTTTAGTCTCCCTAACAGATGTTTGACTGTCCAAAATAAAAACAATAGCAATGTATTTTATGTTTATAGCATATCTAGAAAGAAAACATAGTATTGTGTATCTAAAAGTAGCAAAAAGGAAAGAGAAGGATAGGAAAGAGAAATTAAAAGTATACAGTTGTAAACATCCTTACACTACACTTGAAATAATAAAACATTATTTAAATGCAGATTGTGATTAACTAAAGGCGTATATTGTAAACCCTAGAGCAACCACTAAACAAGATTTTTTTTAAGTATAAATAACAAGTGAAATCATAAAAAATAATTAATCCAAAAGAAGGCAGTACATGAGGAAAAAAAATGAATGAAACGAATAAAAAACTAGCACTAGAAAATAATAAAAGAGTTTTTTAAAAAAACTAGCAAGATAGTAAGTTTTATCCCAAACTTATCAGTAATTACATGAAATGGAACCCAGACTTTCTGGAGTCATTGAGGTTGGATGACCCCCTGAAACTATTGCCCTGAGGTAATCTGTAAACCTTAAACTGAAACTATCTCCTGAAGTCATCTTTAAACAAAACAATAGTTTAGCTTCATTAAGAAAAGAATGTTTGCCTTCAATATTGTGCTCTTTTTTTAAAATTGTCTTTAGATGAAGGTTTACAGAGCAAATTAGTTTCTCATTAAACAATACACATATTGTTTTGTGACATTGGTTGCCAATTGCACGACATGTCAGCACTCTCCTCTTCTCTACCTTGGGTTCCCCATTACCAACTTTCCTGTTCCCTGTTGCCGCTTCATCCTTGCCCCTGGGCTGGTTTGCCCATTTAGTATCATTTTGTTTTATGGGGTTGTCTAATCTCTGGCTGAAGGGTGAATCTCAGGGGTGACTTCAGTACTGAGTTAAAAGGGTGTCCGAGGGCCATACTCTTGGGGTTTCCCCAGTCTCTGTCAGGCCAGTAAGTCTGGTCTTTTTTTGTGAGTTAGAATTTTGTTCTACATTTTTCTCCAGCTCTGTCCAGGACCCTCTATTGTGATCCCTGTCAGAGCAGTCGGTAGTGGGCATTGTGCTCTTTTAAAGAAGTACCTATATGTGATCAAATTGACAACGGCAACTTGAAAGATTAGATAAGAAGCTTAGGGGGCAGTGAGTTTATGTTAATGCTGGTAGAATAATTTGGAAAAGGACAGCAAGAATGGTTGCTGGAATGTAATCAATGCCACTGAATTGTAGATGTAGAAATGTTGAATTGGAGTGTGTTTTGCTGTGTATATTTTCACCACAAAATAAAATAAAAGTAAAATCAAAATAATAATAGTAATTATATGAAACGTAAACAATCTAAACAGAGAAATTAAAGGACAGAGATTGTCAGGTTGGACAAAGAAGTAAGACTCAAATTACACTCTGTTAATAAGAAACTGACATTAAATATAAAGAACTAAAAGATTAAAAATAAAGCATGTAAAAATATATACCCTAGAAACTCTACTCAAAAGAAAACTGAAGTGGTTATATTACCATCAGGCAAAGTAAACCTCAAATCAAAGAATATTACCAGGGATAAAGAAGAGTATTACATAATGTTAAAAAGGATCAATTAATCAAAAGCATCATCTATACCATGGAATATTACTCAGCAATCAAAAGCAACAAACTGTTGACACTTGTAACTATGTGAATATATCTCAAATGCCCTCTGCTAAGTGAAAGAAGCCAGATTCAAAAGGTTACATATTCTATAGCTCCAGTTACATGACATTCCTGTAAAGGCTTAACTAGAAGATAAAAAAACACACCAGTTGGTGCCAGGGGTTGGGGGTGGAGAAATTGTTGACTACAAAGGGTTACCAGGGGATTTTTGAGGTTCTCGAAACTGTTTTGTATCTTGATTGTAGTGGTGGTTACATGACCGTATGCGTATATAAAAACTTTAAGAATTCTACACTAAAAAAGTTATGTAAATTACACCTTAATTTTCAAAAAAGGAAAAAAAAAAGTTCTACATGATCGGGCCCCTGTTTACCTCTCCAATCTCTTGCCCGTCATTTTCTTCCTCTTCATTACAATTACTGGTCTTCTTTTACTTCTTCAAATGCTCCATGTTATTACTGCTTCAGGACCTTCAGACATACTATTCCCATTGTCTGTAAAACTAGCTACACACTCTTCATCTGGTTAAATCCTATTAATTCTTCAGTCTCAACTTAAATCTTGGGTTCAAATCCAGGATCCACCACTTACTAGCTTTGTGACCTCTTCCTTGTTAATTAATCTCTCTATAGGTCTCCTTTACTATAAAATGGAGATATTAATAGTATTTATTTTATAAGATTACTTTGAGCATTATAGGAGTAAATATGCATCCCTGGCACACAGTAACACTGTATAAGTGTAAGATATTATTATAATTCCTCAGAGAGGTCTTTCCTAACTTTCTTATTATATAATCCTATTATTTTCCTTCATAAACATGATAAAATCTGTATAAATATATTTATTTGTGTGTATGTTTAAAGTCCAGCTTCATGAAAGCAGAATAATGTATGCTTTGTATACTATAGATACAGATAGACATATACATACTATGTATGTCCTTGGCACAGTGTGATAGGTACTCAATAAATATTTGTTGTTGTTGTTGTTTTCAAAGTGAGTCAAAGATTCAAAGGCAGTAACAGTTATCTTCACTCAGTTCCCCTGAATTTTCTAGGTCCTGCCTTGGGATTTTCCCATGGACTAGGAAATGGTTTACTCATGCCCATTATCAGTGACCCATTTTATTTTCTACTATCCCTCTCTATTTTTGCTGCCTGCCAACATAGTGGGGCATTGGTTGTTCAATGGTAGAATTCTCAACTGCTATGCACGAGACCCAGATTCGATTTCTGGCTAATGCACCTCACATGTAGCCACCACCCATCTGTCATTGGAGGCTTGTGTGTTGCTATACTGCTCCACAAGTTTTAGTGGAGTTTCCAGACTAGGATGGACTAGGAAGAAAGACTTAGTGATCTATCTCAAAAATCAGTCAGTGAAAACCCTATGGGTCACAACAGCCCAGCCCAATCTGTAACCGATCATGGGCATGGTGCAGGACCAGGTGGCATTTCGTTCCATTGGGCAGGGGACAACAAATATTTGTTGAAAGAATGAATGGTTACATGAATGTATCCTAGATGAGCATGTTTCTCATAACTTGATTTCTCTTTGGGATGCAGATGCCATCGTGATCCTGACTACAACTCAGGAAGGTAATGGATGACGAATATTCTCACAACTTGGTGGCTCTTCTTAGTTAGAGCTTAGACTGAGCTGCCACCCTACGGAATTACATGACACTCCTTCTCTCCCTTACCCTACTCACCTCACTGTCCCTCAAGCAATGCCTGTGCTCCATTACTCACCTACAACTGGGTAGAAAAATCAAGTTGCCTCTAACTTGCAGATTTAGCCATCTTCAAATCATGAAGGAGAGAGCAAGAAGCCTCTTTTTGTCCTCAGATATCACTTCGGGTCTCTAATCTAGTCTTACTACTGCAAGAGAGCCACGCATTTTGAACATTACTGAGCAAGCCTTAGCAAAGTCCATCCTTTGATCCCCACTTGGAACCTGAGTATTTGTGAGTACTGGGCAGCAATGGTTCAGACAGCATGAGGCTATGCTTTGTGAAAGGGAAGACTTGTTAAATCACAGAAAACCTGTCAGCCAAGGTCCTGTATTTCTCTGATCTGGGATTGTTCCCTGAAAGATGTGTGGACACAAGAAGGCAAAGTCAATTCTCTTACTGGGTGGAGAAAGAGAAGATCACCAGAAATCCAGGTGGAGGCAGACCAGAGGTAGATGGCCCAAAAGAGGTCGGCAGCTACATGGGCTGTGGTACATCAGGAGAAAGAGATCAGGGCTCCAGCGGAAGTCAGCAAGCAGTGGGCACAGCACAAACAAGGATAGAGGAGAGAAATGTCGGGGGTAGCATTTTCTATGAGCAGAAGGCCTTGAGTGCTGCAAGCAATGGCTCTGCTTCTATGAGAGGCTATCCTTTCTCCTCATCCATAACGGCTTTTGGAGGAAGAGTGGACTTCCCCAGGCATAAGTTGTTGGTGACCAGGAGACTTGCAGGCTACACATATAAGTCTCCCTACAAAGACTCAGAAATATTTGAGAACAGACATCTCTTGAAAGAACTGGACTGCCTATGTGAACACGTGAGAGTTCAGAGCTATTGAAATTTGGGAAACATAATTGTAAATGTTAAAATTTTTTCACCTACCAGCTGGTGAAGCTGGGTAGATGTCAGTTACACTCACTGATTAACTGAGCTGTGATCCCATCATCGTGGCCACTGTACCATTCCATCTGGCGTTTAGACTCCAGGATTAGGACTGTTTGGGAAGATGGCCAGAATGATCCTATACAGATCTCACTGCAGTCTGCTTCAGCAGCTGCATGCAAACCCAGCCCATGCTCCAAAATATATTAATGCAGACAAAATAAAATTTATTTTGGGTTTGATTTAGAAGCAATAATATTAAAGAGGGGAACATTTTGCATGAGTTAGTGAACATAATCAGTGTGCTAAATTGTAAAGTTCAACTTATGCTATTTAATAGAAGTCTGTTTAGAGGTATGGAAATTCCATATGGGATCACATCTCACGATTATCATATGGAAATATAAAGCCAAATTACAGTTCACACTGACAAATGCTAGGTTAGGTAAAGGGATTCCAAGGTCATAAAATTTAGCAATGTGTAAAATTTGCCAAGGCTAAGATGAGAAAACCACCACTCGTCTGTCAGTTTGTCACACTCTGGGCGCTTGTGTGTTGCTGTGATGCTGGAAGCTATGCCACCGGTATTTCAAATATCAGCAGGGTCACCCATGGTGGACAGGTTTCAGCAGAGCTTCCAAACAAAAGACAGACTAGGAAGAAGGACCTGTTGATCTACTTCTAAAAAAATTGGCCAGTGAAAACTTCATGAATAACAGTGGAACGTTGTCTGATATAGTGCCGGAAGATGAATCCCTTAGGTTGGAAGGCACTCAAAATACAACTGGGGAAGAGCTCTTCCTCAAAGTAGAGTCGACCTTAGTGATGAAGACAGAGTAAAACTTTCTGGACCTTCATTTGTTGATGTAGCATGACTCAAAATGAGAAGAAACAGCTGCAAACATTCATTAATAATCAGAACATGGAATGCACGAAGTATGAATCTAGAAAATGCTGAACTCAAAGAGGACTTGAAGTACTTACTGATAAAGATCAAAGAGTACAGCCTTCAGTATGGATTATACCTCAACATAAAGAAAACAAAAATCCTCACAGGAGGATTTTTAATAAATAAGCAACATCATGATAAACAGAGAAAAGACTGAAGTTGCCAAGGATTTCATTTTACTTGGATTCACAATCAATACACATGGAAGCAGCAGTCAAGAAATCAAATGGCGTGTTGCACTGGGTAAATACGCCACAAAAGACCTCTCTAAAGTGTTGAAAATCAAAGGTGTCACCTTGAGGACTAAGATGCACCTGACCCAAGCCATGGCGTTTTCAATCGCCTCATACACATGTAAAAGCTGGACAATGAACAAGGAAGACCAAAGAAGAATTGATGCCTTCGAATTACGGCATCAAAGAAGAATATTGAATATACCATGGACTTCCAGAAAAATGACTAAATCTGTCTTGGAAGAAGTACAACTAGAATGCTCCTTAGAAGTGAGGATGGCGAGACTTTGTCTCATGTACTTTGGACATGGTATCAGGAGGGACCAGTCCCTGGAGAAGGACATCATGCTTGGTAGAGGGTCAGCAAAAAAGAAGAAGACCCTCAATGAGATGGATTGACACAGTTGCTGCAACAATGGGCTCAAACATAGCAACTATTGTGAGGATGGCCCAGGACCTGGCAGTGTTTTGTTCTGCTGTACATAGTGTTGCTATGAGTGGAACCAACTCAGTGGCATCAAACAACAACAAGATGAGAAAGTGAACTTCCTTTGTTTCTTTAAAAAAATAACTTTCACAGACCATATCACCAAATGAGCAATTAATAAGAAACAACACATCATTAAACTCTGCTCTCAGGTAATTTATATGCTGCAGTGCTAACTGTTCACAGCCCAGGCTTTTCTTAGGGAATCATAACATGGTCTTAATTATCACTACCATTCTCTGGTAATTGGTTTCCTTCTGTCTCATCCAGGAATGGGTTTTATACCAAACCTTTGAATTCTTTTGCAGAGCACATATTCTAGATGGCATATGGGTTGTCATCTTAGGAGCAAATTAACTTAAGTTTTTCCTCACAGCATGCTTAGGTAATAGAGTCCCAAATGCCAGGAACAACAATGAAAAAAATTACTTCTTCTGCCACAATTACCACAAGCTCTTCAGACACTTAGCAATCCACAGCTTCATCTAAGCTTTTTGTTCTGGATTTTGTAAAGAAGTAATTCAAAGCTTAACATTTCTGGAACACTTAGAGACACAGAGTCTCTTATGAATATGATCTGTCTTGGAATTGTTTCCTTAGACAAATAGGCTGAAACTAGCTGATGCAGATTTAACTTCATCTGGGTTAACTTTGTAGTGGTGGAAGGCAAGATAGGTAAGGGGTTGTCCTCTGGCCTTTTCCTAAAGAAAGACATTTGCTATAGATATTCCCACAACTACTGTGATGGAGGTAATTTCTTCTCAAATGTAGGCTTTTTTTAAAAAATTTTTAATGTCTTTTGGAGCAACCATGGTATCAGATAATTGGTCTGCTTGAATTGTGCACTTTTCAATGAGTTGTTTTGGTATCATACGAACTCAATCAGAGACAGAATTGCGTAAATTTTGCATTATCTGGCACAAAGGTTAAGAGCTGCGCTGCTAACCAAAAGCTTGGCAGTTCGAATTCACCAGCCACTCCTTGGAAACCCTGTGGGGCAATTCTACTCTGTCCTATAGGGTTGCTATGAGTCAGTATCGACTCGACAACACATAAAAACAACAATCCTTCCTCGAAGCTGTGAGATTATCTCAGACAATGAACTAACTACCCTTTTATACCAAAAGGACATATATGAAAGGTCCTTGGGCGGATGTTATGTATGGAATTGTGTCCTTCAAAAATATGTGTTGTATGTGGGGTTGCCATGAGTCTGAGTCAACTCAATTGCAACTGGTCTGTTCTTATAGTTTTAAAGCCAGTTCTTGACAGAGACCGCCTACTTTTATGAGAATTTAAAACTTCTTTTTAGTTATAGAAAATATATTTTAAAACATATCTAGAATGCAGTTTTAAAAACAGAAGTACAATATTGTTTTCTTATGTCTAAATTTTTAGCTTTGTTTATGCAGAAAGAACTTAATTCCATGGTGTGAAGTTTGAAAACTAATATTCAAAAAGGAGTATTTTCTTATCATTATTCTATTAACATTTGAGGCATATTTGCTGCCAGTTTTTTCTCTAAATATACATTTTTGTTTTATTTTTAATTACATAAGAAATTTGGTAAGTTCTCCATTTTTAAAATATTAAAAACACTATAGATAAAACTAAATTTGCCTTTGTCCGGTGTCGCCAATCCTGGTCTCCTCCCTCATTCTCTAGAGGTAACACTATTAAAATTTTGCCATGTATCTTTTTAGTATATTTTATGTTTTTTCACATATATATGTATCCACAGAAAATATGTGGTATTGGTAATTGTTGCAGACAGGATCTATGGATAGGATCTATGCTAGAATTAGCAAAGGTTTCAGAGAACAGAGATCTGTGTCTATTCTAACTATCTTACCTAAAATATTTGTTGACTCCAGGAGGAATGATAGTAATTTACAGTAAGGGTCCCTGAGGAGACCACCTTGACCAGGTGATCAAGGCCAGTATCACTAGTAACAAAACTTGTCCACATCATGAGCCCCACGATGTGACACACTGAGAGAGGGATGCAGTCCTAGCCAGGGATAATGACCTCAGGAACAATCATGAGATGACACTACACAGGCTGAACTGAGGGACAGTCAGCAAAATCGCTGAGCAATATGCTTCAAGAGTGCCAAGTCATAAAAGACAAGGAAAGACCAAGGAACTGTTGCAGACTGCAGGAGACCAGGGAGAAATAACAGCTAAATACAAGGTGGGATCTTGACTGAGATCCTAGAACAAAAAATGACATTAGTGGGAAAATCGTTGTTGCTGTTAGGTGCTGTCGAGTCAATTTGGACTCATGGCAACCACGTGACAGAGTAGAACTGCCCCCTAAGGTTTTCTAGGCTGTAATCTTTACGGATGCAGATCGCCAGATCTTTAAAAATGTGCGTGCGTGTGTGTGTGTGTGTGTGTGTGTGTGTGTGTGTTGGAGTCCTAACCTATGTACCTGTGGATATAATCCTTGTTTGGGAACAGGGTTTTCTTTATTGTGTTAATTAGGCCATATCAGTGTAGGGTGTGTCCTAAACCTAATCACTTCTGCATTGTAAGGAGCAGCGTAGACACAGAGACAAGCAAGCACAAAGAGGGGGAAGGTAGTCGCCACATGAAGATCACCAAGGAACCTAGGGATGCAAGGGCTACAGAAGCTGAAAGAGATATGTCCAGGCAGTCCTGGGTTATGAACGTCCAATTTACGGACAACTCCTAATCGCTCTTTAATGTTATGTAAATTTGCCCTCACTTTGAAACGAATGAACCAACCCCCAATTGCAATAAAGTCTTTATCACAATCACCTTCACTTGCTGCACTGGCAGCTTTTCAAGTCTTTTTTTTCACTAACCAAAACCAAAACCAAACTTACTGCCTACGAGTAGATTCTGACTCATTACGACCTAGGGGGTTTCCAAGGCTGTAAATCTTTACGGAAGTAGACTGCCACATCTTTCTCCAGAGGAGGCTGGTGGGTTCGAACCACCGGCTTTTTGGTTAGCAGCTGAGTGCTTTAACCACTGCATCACCAGGGCTTCTTTCTTGCACTAAATAAGAACGATATGCATCTGTTACTGATTTATAAATTCCACTTAAAGGCACAGTTAGGAACGAATTTTGTTCATAACCCAGGGACTACCCGTACCGTATTTTTACGCAAGTAATGTGCATATTATACGTTTTTTGCCAACCACGTAACCCCCTCACGCATTATTTTCCTAAGCACACTATGTGCGTTATATGTGTGGGTGTGTTATTTGCAGAAAAATACAGTAACTTCTCCCAAAGCCAACAGAGAAAGAATCTTCCCCTATAGCCCTGATTTTGAACTTCTAGCCTCCTGAACTGTGAGAAAATAAATGCCTCTTCTTTAAGGCTGCCTACTTTGGTATTTGTGTTATAGCAGCACTAGGAAATTACGACAGCAGAGAAGGTGAGTATGATGTGGTGCGGTGCTTCTCCCACCTTAATGTGTAGACAAATTGCCTAGGGATCTTGCTAAAAAACAAGTTCTGATTCAGTGGGCTTGAGTGGGCCTGGGAAGCTTCGTTTCTAACAAGTTCCCAGGTGGTGCTGAAGCTGCTAGTCCATGAACCTAGGCTTGGGCCCAGTCAGCAACATTTTCAGTAGATCTCACATGATCCTGAAACGGGTGGAAGACACTGGAGAGTGGCTTGGGGCACAGGTTTATAGCTGAAAAGATCTGGGTTTAAATCTCAACTCATTCAAGTGACTTAAAAGTCACTGAAACACTCTGAGCCCCTTCTGTAACGTGAGGATAATTATATCCAACCCAGAGGGCTGCTATTGTAAAATAAAATGTTTAAATGACATTTTATTCCAAATGCATAGCTCAGAGTTTGTCATACAGCAAGAACCAATAAATGCAGATTGAAATTATTACCCACTGTAGCTAAGCATATGGGGCACTGGTGGTGCAGTGGTTAAGCATTTGGCTGTTAACCAAAAGGAGGGCAGTTTGAATCCACCAGCTGCTCCATGGAAACCCTATGGGGCAGTTCTGCTCTGTCCTATAGGGTCACTATGAGTCAAAGTCGACTCGACAGCAAAGGGTATGTGTTTGGTTTTGTTTTGTTTTTGGTGGCTAAGCATAAGGAGCCCTGGCGGCACAGTGGTTAAAGTGCTCGACTACTAACTGAAAGGTCAGTGGTTTGAACCCACCAACTGTTCCACAGGAGAGAGATATGACAGTCTACGTCCGTAAAGATCACAGCCTTAGATACCATATGGGGCAGTTCTACTCTGTCCTATGGGGTCACTATGAGTCAGAATCGACTTGATAGCAATGGGTTTGGTAGCTAAGAATGATTATGATTGCCAAGATGTGACTTGGGGTCCTCGTCCACATTGTCTAGCCTGAGCTGACATCTCAAACCAAAACTAATCATTTGTTCATTTCAGTTTTTCTTCCAGACATTAAAAAGTGCCTGCCATCCTAAAATAAATGAACTGTAGGGGCATATATGATATTGATATATAATATATAACCAGTAACCAACCAGTTACTATTGAGTTGATTCCTACTCATGGCAACCCCATGTGTATCAGAGTAGAACAGACTTAGTAGAGTTTTCAGTGGCTAATTGTTTGGAAGTAGATCACCAGGCCTTTCTTCCAAGGGGCCTCTGGGTGGACTCAAACCACCAACCTTTCAGTTAGTAGACGAGTGTGTAGTTTGCACCACCCAGGGACTCCATATAATATACTTCCTCCCGTAAGTCATTTTTTTAAAATTACATGTTGCAACTATTTCTAAATATCATTGTATAAATATCTTCACACCCAGCGAAGTGATAAAGTAATTTAAAGGCTAAGGAGTGATTTAGAAAATAATATTAGAATTATTTATTCCCTCTCCTTGAGCATAGAGAATGTGACCCAGCTGAAGCTGGGCTCACAAGAACTCACAAGGACTCACAAGAACACATCAACTGGACCCTGAGATAAAGACAATAGCTAGGATAATCTTGGAAATTATCTTTTAAGGAAGAAAAATGTCTTTTAGGGAACGCTTCACATAAACCATTCAAAGAGAATACAAAAAGACTTTTCACTCTTGTATTTTTCTATTAGCATTTAGTGAATAGAAAATTTGTTGGACCTATGAAGACCCTCCTTACTGAAACCTGTACCAGTGATTGTTAAGAAAGGCAATTCAAAATGTAGGCTCACAGGTTCTAGCCAATCTGTGAAAAGGTGAAGCTTTCAATGGTTTTGCCCATTTGCAATGTTAATAAATACTGACGATTCTAATGTTCCTTGGACTCGGGCCGACATGGCTGTGGCAGCATGCTTGTCCATTTTCCCATTCTTGCCTGTTCTGTAATATTCTTTGGACTCGGGCAGACATGGCTCTGGCAGCATGCTTGTCCATTTTCCCACTTTGTCTGTTCTGCGATATTTCCTTGAACTCGGACAGACATGGCTCTGGCAGCATGGTTGTCCATTTCCCGCTTTTGCCTTTTTGAATATATGCCGAATAAAACTTTTTTTGCTTTACTAAACTTTGTGATGTTTTACCCTACAATAGGAGCCCTAGTGGCACAGTGGTTAAGTGCTCATCTGCTAACTGCAAGGCTGGAAGTTTGAACCCGCTCAGCAGCTCCATAGGAGAAGAGCTGGCAATCTGCTTCCATCAAGGTTAAAACAAAAAAAAATCAAACCCGTTGCTGTCGAGTGGATTCTGACTCATAGCGCCCTATAGGACAAAGTAGAACTGCCCTGTAGGGTTTCCAAGGAGTGGCTGGTGGACTCGAACTGCCAACATTTTGCTTAGCAGCCGAGCTCTTAATCACTATGCCACCATGGCTAGGAAACCCTACGGGCCAGTTCTATTCTGTTACATGGGGTCGCTATGAGTTGAAATTGACTCAATGGCACCTAACAACGACGATAATTTTAAGGCTACACCCAGCACAGTGTGTTTGGGAGGCTGTCTCTCACATACATAATTGAATACATGGGCCCTCATTCCTGTTCCCAGATACTTCTGTTCCTCTATTCTGTGGACCGAGGTCTTTTGCGCTGCTTTTCCAGGCTGGCAGTAGCTGACTGGTGCCTCTGCTAATCCTCCACGGCTGTTGGGCCCCATATCTCTGCTGGCCCCACCACCAACTATCTGAGCTTCTACAATGCCAAAATTATTGTTTCATTTGTGGGGTAGGTGTGGGGACCAGGTCTCAGAACGGAAAGACATTCATTTCTTGTGCTCCACGCTGTTTAAGGTGACCTAGAGCTCGTAGCGTATCTAGGGCACGTGGCGCCACTGAGCAGTTTCTATTAACCCAGTACCACCCAACATCCTTCTTCAAGCACAGTAATATGTTAATTAAAAGATTAATGAGATTGACTTGTATGTTTGAGCTGATATTATGGTAAAGTTATCTAAAAGAGAGGTGTCAGATGTTTGGACAGGGACGCAATCTCAGTGTTGGCCATAGGGACCATTTTCCGTAGATACGCCACTGGTGGTACTGGGTTAATAGAAACTGCTCAGTGGTGCCTCGCACCCAGGGCCAGTAATACCTGCCACACCCTAGATATGCCTCTGTGAGCAGCACGCCTGTCTCCACAGAAGTTATAAACTTTAGTGAAAAACAGCTTCTTGCTCTTTACCGGCTCCTTGCTCTAGGATTCAGACATTGGGAAAAAAAATAACTGTGATCAAAATTTAAATGTGGTATATACGTACAAAGGTCCCTGGGTGGCACAAACAGTTTGCTGTTGGCTACTAACCTAAAGATTGGCAGTTTGAACCCACCCAGCAGCACCACAGAAGAAAGGCCTGACAGTCTGCTTCTGTAAAGATTTGTTGTTGTGTTGCAGCCAAGAAAACCCTATGGAGCAGTTCTACTCTGTAACATATGGGATCGGCATGAGTCAGAATCAACTCAACACCAACAGGTTTTTATATACATACAATGGAATATTATTCTACCATAAAAAGCAATGAAGTTCTGATACATGGTATGACATGGATGAACCTCGAAAACATTATGCAAAGTGAAATAAGCCAGACACAAATGGACCAATACCGTATGATCTCATTTATATGAAATATTTAGAATAGACAAAGCTTGAAGAGAAAAAGTAAATTAGTAATTATTATGGGCTGAGGGGAGGGAAAACGGGGAGCTATTACTAATGGGCACTGAGTTTCTGTTTGGGGTGATGAAGAATATTGGCGATGATTGCACAATATTGTGAGAGTGATTACTGCCGCTGGATTGTACACTCGAAATGGTTAAAATGGCAAATTTTGTGTGGTGTATATTTTACCACAATTAAAAAAAAAAAAAGATTTACTATATCATCCTTCCCCTCTGACAATAAGCTCTGTGCACAGAGGTACCTCTCAGCTCCTGACCTCTGTGGGCCAGTTCCCCAAGTACCCCAGCCACGCTCCGCTCAGTTGTGTGTGATCCCAGTGGCACTGAGGCCGGCAGCCTCAGAGCCCAACCCTTCTCAGAGACACCTGCTCTGGCTTATCCTCTGACACCGAGCAGAGTAAGCTGCACTGTCTTCAGAAATTGTCCTTGACAAGATAACCATAGAACGGGCCATAGATGGCCTCTACCCACCTCTGGGTGGAGACTTAACATTCTAATGAAAGAAAATCAACCTCTTCTCCATTCTGGGGGATCAAACCCCTGTCTGAAGAAAATGCATAGTCATCCCCAAGCCCTGAGTGCCTGTGCGAAGGTCAATACTGAATATTAATGATGAATTTACATTTCCTTGTCTATTTTGTGTAAAATCCCACCTTCCCAAGCTGCCTGCGAGCAGTGTTGGAGGCAGCAGCCCGGATTGCTCCTTTCCTTGTACAATGAAATAAAGGCGTCTTTCTGCTCTCCCACCTCAGCCTCTTGTTTTTTGGCTGTAACAAGTCTTTCCGAGCACAACCTGGGGTTTTCACCTGGCAACAGCGCAAAGCCTGACTTCTTTCACAGGAGGCTTCTCAGACCCGTGTAAGTATAGGTTTCTGATGACCCACCTCACCAGTTTACCAGACATGCGCAGACCTGTCTGAACATTCTTTCACTCAGCTCGTATTTATGTTCACTCTACTACTCTGAACATTTCTCAGTTAAAAAAAAAAAAATGAGGTTCTAAGAACCTCTAATAAGGAAAACTAAGGGGAATGAAAGAAAGGAAAATAACATGTATTGATTACTTAATATGTGTGGGCAGGCACATTATTAGTTCCTTTACGGACAAATTGTATCTACACAATAATTTAACGAAACAATTCTTTTCTTTTTATTCCTATTTTATAGATGAGGAAATTGAGGCTTAGTGTCATCAAGTAACTTGACCAAAGTTACCAAGTGAGTAAGTGTCCAAGCTGGGATTTCAGCCCAAGTGTAGCCCCAAAGAACGTGCTAATTCTAATACACCACCAAGAACTATAATTTAAGAACGGAAGGGCCCACAGAGGGACAATCTACTAATGTGTTGGATGCTAATGAACATTAGTCAGTTGATGGACATTAGCTGTGACACGCCTGCCGGGAATATGACCCTGTTTTTGCAACGAGGCTTGCTATTTATAGGGCATTTAAAAATTGCTTCATTGAGTTCTGGCAGCACAATGTATTAATCACATTTTGGTACAATATCGCTAGTCTCTTAATTCTAATGTTATAATACCCTATCTGCATGAAGCCACACAACTGATTAGAAAATGAAATCATGAAACCATTTAAACAATTGCTTACCCTTACATGATAGTTGAAAGATATGACATGACTAAATTTTTACAGAACTAACTGATTTTTTTTTAACTAAATAGATTAAGTCAACTGATTCATTTAGGCTTTGAAATTGTAAGAACCCAACATGTTTTCAGAGCCCTAGTGGCACAGTGGTTAAGTGTTCGGCTGCTAACCAAAATGTGGCAGTTCCAATCCATCAGCCGCTCTTTGGAAACCCTATGGGCAGTTCTACTCTGTTCTACAGGGGCACTATGAGTTGGAATCGACTCAGTGGCAATGGGTTGGGTTCTTTTTTTTTAAATCATGTTCTCAATCTATATGAAGCATAGAAGAAAGATTAATGTCTAGATCCATGGCCTTCATTCCTTACAAAAAAGAGCATCCCTTAAAATTTTATTCAAAAAAAATCCAAATAGTACAAGTACAAGGTGTTTAAAAAAATCAAATGGTTCAGAGAAAATTATAATGAAAACTAGCAGTCTCCCATCTGACTTTTCACACTTAGGCTACTTTTGCTTTTAAGTCTAAGAAATGCAACTAAAACTGGTTTAAATGATAGAAGAAATATATTATCCCACATACTGAACTCCATACACGGGGGAGGCTCCTTGTGTGTCAGGAGTGAGACTGCTCAGGAACCACTTGATGTGTCAGCTCTGTCCTCTCATAGACACAAGATGGCTGCAAGTTTCATCTGTTTAGAGCCCAGCCGGAGAAAGGGATTGTCTCCCTAATTATAGAACAGATGCCCTTCCCTGCAGTTTGATTAGTCCATCTCATGCCCCCACTCCCCACCATGACTAACAGTAGCCAATGAAACCTCAGGCGCTAGTTTCTAGATCAAGGATTCTCCATCCTATCAGATCCAATGGCTTTTTTGAAAGCAAATAAATTTTATAGTGCCCTCTTTTCAATCCTGACAATATGCGATGCCATAATCCATCACACACACAAGTTTAGAACATACTTACATTTACAAGTTTCCCCAGACAAGCTCAGTTATGTCTGGACCCTTGGGTAAAAGATTAATAAAACACACTGCTTCCCAAACGCATTCAGTAAATATAAGGTTGTGATCTGAATATTCTAACTATCTCAACTTCCACTTTGATATTTATCTTCCTGACCAATGCTCTGTGGTTCTGAGCTGCCATTTCTGTCCACTGTTGGTCATTATTGCCCCTCAGCCTAGTTGATGTTGTTGGGTGCTGTTGAGTTGATTTTTAACTCCTAGTGACCCCATGTGACAGAGTAGAACTGTCCCATGGGGTTTCCTAGGCTGTAATCTTTACAGGAGCAGATTGCCAGGTCTTGGAGCCGCTGAGTGGGTTTGAACTGCTAACCTTTCAGTTAGCAGCCCAGCGATTAACCTATGTGCCTCCAGGGAAGGAAAGATCTAGAGTCCCTAAACCTCTCATGTCTATGACTGTCAGTACTGATTCTTATCTATTTAAACTCAGGTCATTGATATAGTTCAAGAAACTGCTATTCAGGTGCATGAGAGATTTCAGGGATCTCAGATATAAAGAAGGGAGTATTGACAAATGTAGAAGATACAAAGTTCAACACGTTCACCTTCATGAAAGTATTCTACAGAGAGTTCTTAAAGATTCCACAGTTTTGAATTTCCTAAACTCAACCTTTTCTTTACCTTACTAAAGGGAGGAAGGGAAAGAGAATTAACATTTATTAAACACCTACTCTGTATCAGAAACTATTTCCATGTGAAACTATTTAATGCTCACTGTGACTGCTATAGGTTCGCTATGAGTCAGAATCGACTCGATGGCAACAGGTTTGGTTGGTTTTTGGTATGATTGCATTGGAGCCCTGGTGGTGCAATGGTTAAGCTTTCAGCTGCTAGCTAAAAGGTCAGCAGTTCAAATCCACCAGCCACTGCTTGGGGTGGTTCTACCCTGTCCTACAGGGTTGCTATGAGTTAGAATCAACTTGATGGGAACAGGTTTTTTTTTTTTTTTTTTTTTTTTGGCATTTATGATTGTACTGGGCAAATCTGCTCTAAAAGACCTCTTTAAATTGCTGAAAAGCAAAGATGTCACTTTGAGGACTAAGGTGCACCTGACCCAAGCCATGGTGTTTTCAATCAGCTCATATACATGTGAAAGCTGGACAATGAATCAGGAAGACCAAAGAAGAGTTGATGCCTTTGAATTATAGTGTTGGTGAAGAATATTGAATATTGGACTGCCAGAAAAAATAACAAGTCTGTCTTGAAAGAAGTACAGCCAGACTGCTCCTTGAAAGCGAGGATGGGGAGACTTCATCTCATGTCCTTTGGATATGTTATCAGGAGGGACGAGTCCCTGGAGATGGGCATTATGCTTGGTAAAGTAGGGGGTCAGCGAAAAAGAAGAAGACCCTTAGAAAGGTGGATTAACACAGTGGCTGCAACAATGGGCTCACACATAGCAACAATTGTGAGGATGGCACAGGACTGGGCAGGGTTTCATTCTGTTGTACACAGGGTCGCTATGAGTTGGAACCGACTTGACTGCATCTAACAACAATGACACTCTGAGGAGGCCCTGAGTGATGCAAATGGTTAACATGCTGTGCTGCTAACTGGAAGGCTGGCGATTTGAGTGAATCCAGAGGCACCTTCGAAGAAAGGCCAGATGATCTCCTTCTGTAAAATCAGACACTGAAAACCCTGTGGAGCACAGTTCTACTCTGACACACATGAAGTCGCTATGAGTCAGAATCTGCTTAAAGACTGGTAGGACACTCTGAGGCAGCTGTTAGTGGACTCACCTTACAGATGAAGAGACTGAGTCTCAGAGAGGGTACACGACTGTGCAAGGTGCCTCAGCAAGTAAGTGCAGAGCTGAAATTCAAACGGGGACCTGAGGGAGTCCAAAACCTGGGCTCTTTCCATACATTAAGAAAGTCATTCTCATCTTGTCTGCCACCTAGTTTTTATTCTCATTTCAAATTAGAGTATCCTTGAGATTCCACAGTCCCAGAAAAATACAGACTAGTATAATCTCTGAGTCACCAAGTCTAAGTTCCAACATTTGTTGCTTAAATTTCTTCATGGTCTTTCCCAATGTTCACCTGACTCTGCTTAGACCATTTCATCCTTGGGAAATGTCCTGCTCTTGAAGTAGACTGGACCATCTTCAACTGCAATGATGGTTAGAAAGCTCTTTCAGATACTGTGCCAGAACTTGCCTCCCAAATCTTGGCCCACTTGTGCTAGTTCTGCTCTATGAAGCCTCCTCGGAAAAGTCTGATTTCGATTTCACATGGTAGCCGTACAAATATTTGAGTCAAAGTCCATTTGACAGGTTTTTGTGCACAATGAGTGGGCCCACTTCAGGTAAATTCATCAACACTTGAGGTGTTATCTTATTCCTTGGTGCTCAAATCTCCACTTCCTTCTCTAACTTCAAGCTCTGTTTAGCAGACCCCTTTGCAAATGTTTTCTGTGTTCCAGCTTTCTGCTACCTACTCCATCCTTACCCCAGCCTCTGACTAGTTCTTTTTTCATATACCTATGTCCAATTTTTTTTTTTTATTCGTGTTAAACTTCATGCTGGCTCTTGTGCAACTATTATACACTTGTTTTTATCAACATGAACATCTGCAGTGACTACACAAGCAAGGAGGTCCGACAGCAGCAGGAAATCATCTAGGAAAAACCAGTTTGGTGTTCTTTTCCTACTGTAAAGTTTACTCATGAGAGACAATAAGTGAAAACTGTATTTTACGAATTATTTTTGAACTTGAGAAGTAATGCAGAAGAAAGCAAATAAAAATTTCATGGTAATGACATTTGAATTCAGGGATGCAGTAAACCAGTGGTTCTCAAAGTGTGGTCCATGGACCAGCAGCATCAGCATAAGATAGGAAGTTATAAATCCAGATATTTGGGCCGATCCTATTCTTGCTGAATCAGAATCTCTGTGGGTGAGTCCAAGTTATTTGTGTTTTTAGAAAGCCGTCCAGGTTGTTCTGATACACACTAAAGTTTGACAATTGCTGTAAACTAACCAGTCTGTGTCCTTGATAAAAAAAATGATCACCATTTTCAACACACTTTAGACATTTGCAAAGCACTCTCACCTACATTATTCAAACTCTCTAGACTCTGTTTGCTTTCATGAAAAATAATGACATTGAACTAAGCCATGGATGGCAAATAAATTTTATGTTAGTTACCAACTTGGAAAAGTTATTTAACTTTTAATTTTCTGTTTCTTAATCTGTTAAATAGAAGTTATATTACTAGATAGCCACATACAGGCCCAATGGGGAAAAGCCATCTGTAAAAATGGCTTGGGGGCTGTGTCTGACCTCCTCCAACCCCACAAGAGGGAAGGAGAACCAAGATCAACAGTGCAAGGCTGACTCCCATGAGGCAAGGGCCAGACAAGCCTCCTCTCTCCACCATCTCCACTAATTCTGACACCAACTGTCCCTCCCACAACACTCTCTATTGGGTTCAATAATTCATTGCAGTGGTCACACAGAACCCACAGACCATACGCAAAATTATGGGGTTTATTAGGGAAGTAACTGTTACAATTCAGGCTCAGGAACAGTCAGGATATAGTTCTTCCATCAGGACAGCCTCTTCCCAACTGTGCTCACAGGCATGCCTCTCCCTGGGCCTAGACCTCTCCCCAAAGGCACTCAGCTTTCTTTCTCTGTGGACCGGGAAGCCCACTGCACCGTCTCCTGCTACCGAGTCTCTCTTGCCACTGCTTCTCACGGTCTTCAGAGTTATGGGTCTCTCTCTCTCTCACTCAGTCTGCTGTTTTCAGGAGCTTCTTAGCACAGGGATCCCAGGTCCAAAGGACATGTTCTCTACTCCTGGCTGTTCTTCCTTGGTGGCGGTAGGATCCTCCTCTCTGCTCTGGAATCGGCTCACTTTTAAGGTAAAACTGACCGATCCCCTTGGTGGGCCACAATGACCCTATCACACAGTCCCACCCAGTCACCTGGGTGGCAATTACAAGACCATGGCTAGAAAGGCCACACAAAAGTAATCAATCACACTGCACCATCATTTGATGATCTCTGCCATGAGCAAGGCAGGAGGCAATGGAAGCAACTGTACCAGGTAGTTGCTTATCCTGGACTAGAAGTCTTATGCTGTTGGTGGTGGGTGCTGTTGAGTCAATCCCAACTCATAGCGACCCCTATGTGGTGAAGTAGAACGGCCCTGTACGATTTTCTAGGCTGTAATCTTTACAGAAGAAGACCACAAGTTCCTTTTCCTGCCGAGTGGCTGGGTAGGTTTGAACCACCCACCTTTTGGTTTGCAGCTGAGTGCTTAACCACTGTGCCACCATAGCTCCTTAGAAGTCCTCTACTCAGTTGTAATTGTAATTCTGGGGAGGGAGTTTAGGGAATAAGCCCTTTATTTAAACAAAAATCACCCAGTGTTGAGCAGAGAAGAGTTCCTAAGATAATATTTCATTATATCTGGGCCCAAGAAGATACTGACCCTCACTTTTCTTTGGAAGAAACTTGGAAAAAATTTTTTTTCTTTTCTTGTTTCCCCTCTGTGGTCCTAAATTATACAAACAGCATAAAAAAGATCACTTATTTAAAATACAATTATCTTATCCTAAACATTACCCTAAATATTTTAACAAATAAAGAAAAGAACTTTGTAATGTCTCAAATATTACGATATTAAGATAATGATTAAGACTCTAAGATAACTAACCATGGTCCAATCTAGACAGGTTGACGTAAACATCCGGTCACTTCTCCAGCCTCCTGTATGTTTCCTGGCATCAACTCGCCCACATCTAGGAGCTGATCTAGCTAGAATCTTACCTTCTTAGTAATACCCAAAACTTAAATACTCCTGTTTAAAGCACTCCTTACCCACTTGGACCCTCCCACTAAGTTCTGTTTTCTAGTTGGAGTGACGCGCTTAGCTCATAGCTGACACAAAGTAAGGTGATGATTGACACCTTTAAACCCACTGGATGATCTAAGCTTTACCGGCTTAGCTATCAGGTTCAGTGAATAACTGTTGAACGACTTAAGTAATGAATCCTTCTTTATAGACATACCTCCACTGACCCACACACTCACACGGAAGAAAGTGACTTTGCAGAAGTACACATATTATACTTCCCCAGTATAATAATAGGAAAAAAGGACAATAGAAATTAGCACACATACAATACCTTCCTAAAGGTCCTGTTTCAAAGATGACACTGCAGAGCTTCCTGGGACTTTCAAACACCCTCTTAAAGAGCAGTAAACAAGTTATTTTCAGCATAAAATTACCTGTTCCTCATGGGCCGTAAGAAACCTGTGGATATTCATGGCTTGATTTTCCCAAGCTAATGGCATTATGGAAATAGAGAAGTAAGAAGAGAGCATTGGGTGTGTAATCATGAGGCCTGGATTTTACCAAAACCTCTACCTTCAGCGATTTATTTATTGCTTATAGTCTCAGGTCCCCCATACATTCCTTGTCAAAGTTACTATAGTCTGTTGCTTTTTAAACTATAAAATGCTGGGCAGATGATGGTGTTACCATACTGGGTCTTTCACTATAGATGTTAAAAAAAAAACAGTGCCGTCAAGCTGATTCCTACTCATGGAGCCCCCGTGCATGTCAGAGTAGAACTGTGCTCCACAGGGTTTCAATGGCCAATTTTTCAGAAGTAGATTGCCTGGCCTTTCTTCCAAGGTGCCTCTGGGTGAATTCAAGCCTTTACCCTTTCAGTTAGCAGTCAAGAGCTGTTAACTGTTTGTACCACGCAGGGACTCCTGTAGATATTTGTTGCTGTTGTTAGTTGCCATTGAGTCTATTCCATGTGTGCAGAGTAGAACTGTGCTCCACAGGGTTTTCAAGGCTGTGACCTTTTGGGAAGCAGAGGGCCAGATCTTACTTCTAAGGCACCTCTAGGTGGGTTTGAATTGCCATCACTTAACCATTTATGTGACCCAGAGACTCTCCTATGAATATTAATAAACCCTAAAATGATAACTTAAAACTGGGGCTACAATAATTACACTGGAGAATCAGATTGGGTGGGGGGTGTTGTTTTGTTTTGTTTTATTGTTTGCTCTGACAAAACAAGAGAGTGAGTAGTAAGGTAATTTGCACAGCCAGGGTAGCTGGTAGGTAGAAAAGCATGAGAAATTCTGCACCAAGTTCTTCTTTTTGAGGTACTTCTCCATTTAAGCCAAACACAGTGTCTTATAGCCTAGATACTGCTTTCCAGTCATTGCCAAACAATGAGCTTCAGAGCACTGGGATACTCAGGGCAAGTGAGCAGCCCCAGCCCTGAGAACTTTGTCCAGAAGAGCAGCTCTGGCCAACCCCACCCAGGCAGCAATTTCCACTGCTTGGGCATTTAGCAGCATGCACAGAGGACTCGCTGCAGAGAGCTGAAGAATCTGGAAGAGAAGGCAGGCTCCTCTTGTCTGTTGGTCTGGATCCCAGGGCATCAGGCTGCTAAGCAATATCACTAACAAGGGGACAGGTTAACCCCACCTGTCTCTAAATATATCACTCATTGGGCTTCTCCCTTGTAATCTATTACTCATATGAAATAATGAAATAATGCACACAATATTCATGACATAATTTATATAAAATTTTTAGCACAATGCCTGGCACATGGTGAGAACTGAATGAATTTAGCTCTTAGGGGTATTTTGATTAACATATGAGGTGAAGCATTAAAGCTACCCTAGATAAGGAGCAGTATATTGAGTCATTAATACTCAGTTATACTTAGTGGAGTCATTAATACTCAGTTAAGCATGGCTCTTTAGATTCAACCTTGCTCCCTGGAAAGATCCTTAGGAATAGGCAATGGAAGAAATGGGGCTAGGTACTCTGATTTGAAAGATGCAGGGTGGATAAGGGGTGGAAAGGTCAGTAGGGCACTATAATAGGGGTAAGATAAGGATACTAGGGTCCTGTTGGGAAAACAAGAGCTAAAAGTCGAGAAGAAAAATGAAAGCCACATAGGGTAACAGGAAGAATCCTGCTCAAAGAATCAAGACACGTGATCCTCATCCAAGTTCTGCTGCTAGCTCTCTGTATAACTTTACACAAGGCACTCAACTTCTCTGGGCGTCAGTGTATTCAACTATAAAGTGATGGAGTGGGATTAGATCTCCCCTTAGATTCCTTCCAGGAGTACCAAAGGCAACATTTTCCTACTTTTCCTTGAACCAGCCTCTATATGTAGTAAGTTCATAGTATAGAGGGAAACTTTGAAGAGTTCTATAAATATAGAAACTATCAGAGCTGGATAGGACTTAGAAATGAGTCAAGATCAAAAATCTATACTTTACAAAACCACGTGCAATCTATTGTCCCAAGGCTTTGGTAAATCTTATTCACATTCTGTATTCTTTTGCAATTTTTTAAAAAATCTTAAAAATTATCTTCTATTTAAAATTTTTTTTATTGTACTTTAGATGAAGGTTTACAGAACAAGCTAGTTTCTCATTAAACAATTAGTACACATATTGCTTTATGATATTGGTTAACAACCCCACGACAATGCAACACTCTGCCTTTTCAAACTTGGGTTCCCTATTACCAGCTCTCCTGTCTCCTCCTGCTTTCTAGTACTTGTCCCTGGGCTATTGTGCCCTTTTAGTCTTGTTCTGTTTTATAGGGCTGTCTAATCGTTGGCTGAAGGGTGAACCTCGAAAGTGACTTCATTACTGAGCTAAAAGGGTGTCCGGGGCCCATACTCTCAGGGTTTCTCCAGTCTCTGTCAGGCAGGTAAGTTTGGTCTTTTTTTTTGTGAGTTAGAATTTTGTTCTACATTTTTCTCCAGCTCTGTCCAGGACCCTCTGTTTTGATCCCTGTCAGAGCAGTCAGTGGTGGTAGTGGGCACCATCTAGTTGTACTGGATTCAGTTTGGTGGAGGCCATGGTAGATGTGGTCCATAAGGTCTTTGGACTAATCTTTCCCTTGTATCTTTAGTTTTCTTTACTCTCCCTTACTCCCCAAGGGGTGAGATCAGTGGATTACCTTAGATGGCTGCTCACAGGCTACCTAGACGCTACTCACCAAAATTGAATGCAGAACTTTATAAACTATGTTATGCCAATTGAGATAGATGTTCCCCAAGACCATGGTCCTGACAGACCCCAGCCCAGCAATTCGGTCCCTCAGGGAGTCTGGATATGTCTATGGAGCTTCCATGACCTTGCCTTGTATAAGTTGTGCTGGCTTCCCCAGTATTGTGTACTATCTTATCCTTCACCAAAGTTACCACTTATCTGTTGTCTATTTAGTGTTTTTCCATCTCCTCCCCTCCCCTCCCTCATAACCATCAAAGATTGTTTCTTTTTGTGTGTGAATTTTTTCATGAATTTTTACAGTAGTGGCCTCACACAATATTTGTCCTTTTGTGATTGACTTATTTCACTCAGCATAATGCTGTCCAGATTCATCCATGTTATGAGATGTTTTACAGATTCATCATTGTTCTTTATCGTTGCATAATACTCCATTGGGTGTGTGTACCATAGTTTGTTTATCCATTCATGTGCTGATGGGCATCTATGTTGTTTCCATCTTTTTGCTATTGTGAAAAATGCTACAGTGAACATGGGTGTTTGTACGTCTATTCGTGTGATGACTTATTTCTCTAGGATATACTCCTAGGAGTGGGATTGCTGGTTCATATGCTATTACTATTTCTAGCTTTCTAAGGAAGCACCATATCATTTTCCAAAATGGTTGTGTCATTTTGCATTCCCACCAGCAGTACATAAAAGTTCCAATTTCCCCACAGCCTCTCCAACATTTGTTATTTCCTGATTTTTTGATTTGTGCCAGTAATGCCGGGGTGAGATGGTATCTCACTGTAGTTTTGATTTGCATTTCTCTAATGGCTAGTGATCTTGAGCATTTCCACATGCGATTGTTAGCCATTTGAATGTCTTCTTTGGTGAAGTGTCTGTTCATTTCCTTTACCCATTTTTTAATTGGATTGTTTGTCTTTTTATTGTAGAGGTGTTGGACTTTCTTATAGATTTTGGAGATTAGACCTTTTCCCAGTCTGTAGGTTCTCTTTTTACTGTTTTGGTGAAGTCTTTTGATAGCATAAGTGTTTAGTTTTTAGAAGATTCCAGTTATCTAGCTTATCTTCTGGAGTATGCGTGTTGTTGGTTATGGTTTGTATCCTGTTAATGCTGTGTATTAGGGCCTTTAACATTGATCCGATTTTTTCTTCTATGAACTTTAGAGTTTTTGGTTTTATATTTAGGTCTTTGATCCATTTTGAATTAGTTTTTATATATGGTGTGAGGTATGGGTCTGGTTTCAATTTTTTGGCCCATGGACATCTAGTTTTGTTAGCAAGATTTGTTAAAAAGATTGTCTATTCCCCATTTGATGGACTTTGGGCTCTTGTCGAAGATCAGGTGACTGTAGGTGGATAGATTTACATCTGGCTTCTCAATTCTGTTGCATTGGTCAATGTATCTGTCTTTGTACCTGTACCATGCTGTTTTGACTACTGTAGTTGTACAGTATGTTCTGAGGTCAGGTAGTGTGAGCCCTCCTACTTTATTCTTCTTCTTCAATAGTGCTTCACTTATCCGGGGCTTCTTCCCTTTCCATATAAAGTTAATGGTTAGTTTTTCCATCTCTTTAAAGAATTTTGTTGGTATTTGGATCAGGATTGCATTGTATTTGTAAATCACTTTGGGTAGAATTGTCATTTTCACAATGTTGAGTCTACCTATCCATGAGCATGGTGTGTTTTTCCATTTATATAGATTCTTT
>NW_004444077.1:2308504-2310438 GCF_000243295.1 Trichechus manatus latirostris
GAGCTCCGTGAAGCTGCTTTCCTGTACTCCCTGTACGCCAATCTCCGACAGGAGTCCAAGATGGTGAATCCGTGCTATGTTAGCTGATAGGGCGCCTCCACACGTATCTCTCTTCGCTCTCTGTTCTCTGTCAGTTTTTTATTCCATTCAGTGCTTGGCTGAGTTCTTTATATTTTCGTTTGAGGCTTAGGGTGCCGAGATTGACATTTGTCTCTGTTTTACTTAGTTTTGCAGTTCTTTGCTGTGGAGGGATGGTGTGGTGCTTCTGTCTATAGTGCCATGTTGGTTCCACCCAAAACTTATCTTCTTAAGTGAGTGATTATCTACTGTTAGGGAAGATGCATGTCAGAACCTTTGCAAGCACTCAGATGTTCAAAATATATATACTCTAACATTGTTTGGTTTGTTTTTTATTCATGATATGTACTTTATTTTGAAATTTTGAATATTGTTGAAGGAGGGCATGGAAAAGTTATGTTTATCAAAATAAGAAGGTGAGTTACCAAAAATAAAAAATTTTTAAAAAATTGGGTGTTTTTACTTTGTCTTATTCTTTTCTATGGAAATCAAAAGCTTTCTATCAACTTCCCTACTTTAATTAAACAATAGGCTTGAAGTTTTGCACCTTCATATAAAAGATATATAAAAAGGTACCTTGAAAGTTCTCCCTTTCTCAGCCTAATGGCTTATGAAAATATATAGATAAAAGGCAAAAGTAGAAAATGATAGGATTTTGAGGCCCCTAGCTAGATTACTGAGCCACTGCCAGAAAGCTGTAATGAAAGAGAGAGACAGAAAGAGAGAGAGAGCAACTGATGAGAAATTTGTATATAAATGAATACCCTTGTGTTAGAGATTGAATTGTGTCCCCTAGAAATGTGTGTCAACTTGGCTAGGCCATGATTCCCAGTATTGTGTGATTGTCCTCCATTTTGTCATCTGATGTGATATTCTTATGTATTGTTGTAAATCCTATCTCTATGATGGTAATGAGGCAGGATTAGAGGCAGTTATGTTAATGAGGCAGGACTCAATCTACAAGATTAGGTTGTATCTTGAGTCAATCTCTTGAGATCTGAAAGAGAGAAGCGAGCAGAGAGACAAGGGACTTTATACCATCAAGAAGCAAGAGCCAGGAAAATAGCGCTTCCTTTGGCCCTGAAGTCCCTGCACTGAGAAGCTCCTAGACTAGGGGAAGATTGATGACAAGAACCTCTGTCCAGAGAGAAAGCCTTCCCCTAGAGCTGATGCCCTGAATTCAGACTTCTAGCCTCCTAAACTGTGAGAGAATAAACTTCTGTTTGTTAAAGGCATCCACTTGTAGTACTTCTGTTATAGCAGTAGTAGGTGACTAAGACACCTTGGAAAGAATTCACTTGAACTTCAAAAATATACATATAGTAAACACTATCTGACCCCCCACATGGACCCCATCACCAACTTATGTGCAAGAGGGCTCTGACATAGGGTGCAATTTAATAGCAATGTGCATCCATTCATCACAGACGAAAAGGACTCTGCTACACTTTCATTTCTAGAGCATGTGCTTTGAGCTGTTTTGCCAGCCTGAGTGATGAATGTTATTGCAAGCATCTATTCACATTCTCTGGCCCAAGAATAAACACATTTGACTACAAGCACAAATGTGTATGCAGCTGCCCAAGGTCAGAGTATGGTTTGTAGTCCTGGCTCAGAGTAAGGCTCATGTATCCTCTTAGGGATGCATTTAACCAATATGCAGTGAACAATTCTTCTGATTAATTTTCCTAAGATATCTTTTTGATCATTTCATTGCATTAGTCAAAAACCTTCCATGGTCCCAGGATAAAAGATTAATATACAAAATGAAACACATTTCCATATATTGCAGCCAACAATTGTAAAACAAAAATTTTTTTTAAATACTATTTACAGTAACATCAAAAACCCGTCAA
>NW_004444077.1:2311184-2312538 GCF_000243295.1 Trichechus manatus latirostris
AAGACACTATTAAGAAAATTAAGAAGCAAGCCACAGACTAGGAAATACTATTTGCATAACACATATTTGAAACCAGAATATATAAAGAACTCCCACAACTCAATTTAAAGAAGACAAGCAAACCAACAAAATGGGCAAAAAGCTTGGACATTTCACAAAAACAAAAAACGATGTGAATGGCCAATAAGCACAAGAAGAGGTGCTCACTATCATTAATCATGAGGGTAAATGAAAATCACACCCAGTAAAATGGCTAACATTAAAAAAACCCACCAAATGTTATCAAGAATGCGAAACAAAAAAAAGTTAATCTTCATAAGAGATAAAATTTGATCAACTAAGAAAATAAAATGATTTAAATTGAAAAAAAAGAATGTGAAACAATAAGAACTCTCATATTGCTGATGGGAATGTAAAAGAGTTTAACTCCTTTGGAAAACTGGCCGTTTCTTATAAATATCAATATACATCTAATTTATGACCGATAATTTCATTCTCCCAAGAGAAATGAAATCCTATGTTCACAAAAAGACTTGTATAAGAATGTTTATGTCCGTTTGTAAGTAACAGTCCCAAAGTAGAAACAATGTAAATGTCCATCAACAGGAGAACCGAGAAACAAATTGAGCTGTATTCTTACAACGCAGTACTACTCACAAATAAAAAGAACCAATCTCCAACAAGTACAACATGGATGAACCTCAAAACATCATGTTGAATGCAAAACAGATAGTATGAAAGAATACTTACTGTATGATTTCATTTATTTGAAGTTCCAGAACTGACAAAATTTATTCATGGTGATAGAAATCACAGCACTGATTGCCTATTGGGAGGTTGGGGTCCACTGGGTGGGGACATGAGATGATGGGCATGCTCTATACTTTGTTTGGAGTGTCGGTTTTGTGGATATATACATTTGTCAGAACTCAAAAATGTACACTTCAGATCTGTGCATTTCACTGTATGCAAAGTTTACCTCATGTAAAAAGCACAGTCTTTGGGATAAGACAGAGCTGAGTTCAGATCCCAAATTTGTCACTATCTAGCTGTGTGATCTTGGGCAAATCCTTTCACCTTTCTGAGTATCAGTTCCCTCAGCTGTAAAATGGAGATAATTTCACAGGGCAGACGTCAATATAAAAATGATTTGTGTTTGTAAAGAGATTAGCACAGTATGCATTCTAAGCCTTCAAAAATATGGCCCCATCCTATCTTTCTTTCCAATTTTTCTCCCACTATTCTGTTAACCACATTTTTATTTAGCTATATTGTATTAGTATTAATTTTTTTGCCCAACCAGACTGTTAGGGATTGAATTGTGTCCCCCCCAAAATGTGTGGCAACTTGGCTA
>NW_004444077.1:2313492-2336577 GCF_000243295.1 Trichechus manatus latirostris
TGCTCTCTTCTCTCTTTTATATATCAAAAGAGATTGGCTTAAGATACTATCTAATCTCGTAGACCTCGTCAGTATAACTGCCTCTAATCCATCTTGTTACATCATAGTGATAGAGATTACAACACATAAGGAAATCATATCAGATTACAAAATGGTACGCAATCATACAAGACTGGGAATCATGACCCAGCCAAGTTGACTGATATTTTGGGGGGACACAATTCCATCCATGACAGTGCCTGAAATACAGTATATGCTCAGTAAATGGATGACCTCTCTCTCCTACCACCTATCTAGCTCTGAATCCCTCACAGTACATAGCCCTGTGCTGGCCCATAGTGGTGTCTCAGTGCACACTTGTTGAGTAAATAAATCTGCTTACAATTGGGGGAACCGATCTCAGTGGCTCCTGAAGAAGCAGTCAGTGACATCAGTGACAGGATCTGGTTTGAGACAAAGAAGTATCAGTAGAGAAATCAGGAGAAACATACCCTAGAAACATACTGATCATTTACAGAACAAACCATCTGAGTATGGATCATTAGTTCTTGACTCCATGCAGGTGTCTAAGATTCTGATAAAAAGTTTACTACATTAATTTGCATGGCTCTGTGTGTGAATGTACAACGTATACAAATAGATATTACTTCACACCCCCAATAAGGTACATGTAATCACTAGATGAAACTGAAACTCCATTCTATCAAGAAAATAGTCCACCTTTTTGTTTGTAAATATAAAACAGGTCTGTCTAGGAACTTCCATTTTGCTGTAATTAATTAGTATACTGATAGAGCACCAATAAAAAATAAAAAAAAATATTTTTGATTGTTCTGAAGGTAGCAAGCACAGTAGAAAGAACACTGGTAGGGAGTTGAGAACATGTTTTCTATACCCTAGCACTGCTACTAACTGACACATGGATGATAACCACTGTTTTTCCAAGTGTATACGAGCCATTAAACAATGATATTTTAAATAAATTGTATTTTATTTTATTTCTTTATTGAACAGTTCCTGAAATATTTTTATATTTTTCTTATATTGATCATGAATTAAAAACCCATTCATTCTTACATTCATTCAGAAACTATTTACTGAGCACCTAGTACATAGCAGGGAAAAGGGATGGATGTACACTCTGCCTCATGGAGTGGCTGTGTAGGAGACTTCATGAGAATCATGCTGACCAGTTTTCAACAGCATCATCTCCTCACTTTCTGCTGTTCTCAGACCCTCACCTTCTCTCTTCCTGTCTCACCTCTAGATTCCTTCTAACCCACCCAATAGAAAGTCCCAGCCTTCTCAGTAAGACAATTCTTCCTATTTTAAACAATGCTTTGGAAACATAAATCTTCCCTCTCGTATTGGAAAGAGCACAGGATTTCAAGTCAGATCTGGTTCTGAGTAAGGGCTTGGAACTGTCCCAGCTCCACCTCTTATCAGCTAGATGAGCTGATCAGGGGCACATCCCCTCATCTCCGCTGTCAGCTTCAGTGTGCCTGGGAAGAATAGCATCTCCACGTCAGAGAGGGGCTGTGAGCATTAAATGAGATCGTGTGTGTAAAGTACTTAAAACAAACAAACAAACAAAAAAAACCCTACTGCCACTGAGTCGATTCTAACTCATAATGACCCTTTAGGACAGAGAAGAACTGCCCCATAGAGTTTCCAAGGAGGGCCTGGTGGATTCAAACTGCCAACCTTTTGTTTAGCAGCCATAGCTCTTAACCACTACGCCACCAGGGTTTCCAAAGTACTTAAGCACTCCATATATGATACTTATTATTATCATAATACAGATAAATTTGAGCAAATCACTTATCCTTGCTGAACCCTAGTGCCTTCGTCTTTAAAACAAAGTTATTAATAACAGACTTGTCTACCTCATAAGGTTGGTGTCAGACTCATTTGGATAATAGGTGTGAAAGAAATTTTATGTATTATAAAGAGCTATTCAGAGGGAAGCTATTGTTAGCATTCTCAATGGTACACTGAGCTGAAATCTTCTTTTAAAGAAGACTCAAAAGAAAAATGAAAAAAAGAGGGAAGACAGCCATGGTGTTGCCACTGCCTTTCTATGACATTTATAAGCAATCTGGAAACCATCCAACTCCACAAGTTGATTTGATTCTGCTTTGAATTGTGTAACTGCCGGTTGATGCATTCTAGCTTGCCCTTCTCTTCCTCAGCCCTTAGTTGACATGCCCAGATTCAATGGAGAAGACGCCTGGTTTGGAAAGGACTGGAGCCTCTCCATCTACGCTATCTGCAGCAGGGCCTCTGCTAGATTTCTTTGGGTCTCACCCTGGCAGGCTCCCTCTCTTTCCAAGAGTTTCAAATCCTCCCGTGGGAGAAATCTCAGCTCTCAAGAAGTGAGTCCAGAGTGTGAGCATTGTTCAATTGAATGTGGGAAATAAGCCTACCAGAGCTGACTCCAGTGCTTTGGCCCTGGGAGTTGTCAAGCTGTTGATTGCTTGAGGGAGATGCAATTATGGGCCATGGGAAAGACTCTTCCCTGGCAGGGCCTCTCTCCAATGGAAACGTGTTTCAAGAGGTAGGAGGAGGTGCTCAGTCTGTGGTGCATTCCTGAAAGCCAGGGAGAATGAGGCTCCTCATGCTTATTTACCCAGTGTCATGGATTGAGTTGTGTCCCTCAAAAATATCTGTCAATTTGGCTAGGTCATAATTCCCAGTATTGCATGATTGTCTACCATTATGTCATCTGGTATGATTTCCCTATGTGTTGTAAATCCTGTCACTATGATGTAATAAAATGGATTAGTGGCAGTTATATTGATGAGATCTACAAGATTAGATAGTGTTTTAAGCCAATCTCTTCTGAGATATAAAAGAGAGAAGCAAGCAGACAGACATGGGGACCTCATACCACTGAGAAAGCAGCGCCAGGAGCAGAGGGCATCCTTTGGATCTGAGGTTCTTGTGCTGAGATGCTCCCAGACCAAGGGAAGACTGATGACAAGGATCTTTCTCCAGAGCCAACAGAGACAGAAAGCCTTCCCCTGGAGTTGGCCCCCTGAATGCGGACTTCTAGCCTACTGCACTGTGAGAGAATAAACTTCTCTTTGTTAAAGCCATCCACTTATGGTATTTCTGTTATAGCAGCACTAGATGACCAAGACACCCAGCAACTGCCAAGATCAGAACCTATTGATTCCCAGAACATCAGACCAATCTTTTAGCCTCTTAGGTTCCAGGGTGAGTGGGATACACTTGCCTCATGAGTTGTACTGTATAAATGTAATAAAATATGTGAAGCACTCAGAACAATGGCACATAGTAAGAGCTTGCTACATATAAGCTCGCTGTATGAAACTGAAAGACTTTCTTGTCAATAAAATAGTCCACCATTTTGTTTGTAAATATAAAATATACCTGTCTAGGTACTTCCATTTTTCTACACCATATAATTTATCATCTACTATTATTTATCAGGACACTTTGGAGAGTGAAGGGGTACTGCCCAGACTGGGTGTTGGGACAACAAGCATAAGTGGGACTGTCACAAGCAAATCAGGATGTACGACACAGTAAGGATGTGATATTAGCTAATATCAGTCACAGGGTGGGATATGCAGACACAGTGGCTAAGAATTGGTTTGTTAGTGTACCTGGGACTGGCTTCCCATGTCACCAGAGTGTCTGAGCCCTGCCTGAGGCATGGAAGGGTGTGGGTGTCCTCACTGTCCTTCCTGGCCCTGTAACAGCAGTGGGAAGAACAGTTCCCAAGTGTGGGTTTGTTCTGTGGCTGCAGGGAAGTCATCCTGCAGTATCTGAGTTCTATCACAGGCATCCCAAACACCTGAAGTTGAGAGAGTCTTAGTGTCACAGGGTCCTTCCGTCCCCCATTGGTGTTCTGCCGAGAAAACCTATCCTTCTGTCCAGCCCATTCCCCAACAGATTGAGGTTAACCAGTTGCTGTCGAGTTGACTCAGACTTACGGTGACCCACTGTATGTCAAAGTAGAATAGTGCTCCATAGGGTTTTCAATGGCTTTTCTTCTGAAGTGCCTCTGGGTGAACTTGAACCACCAACTTCTTGGTTAACAAACAAGCACGTTAACCATTTGCACCACCCAAGAATTCTGATTGATGTTAGGGTGAGAAATAAATATTCCTTGATCCAGACATAGAATCTTTCCCAACCCCCTTGTCTTAGTCATCTAGTACTGCTTTAACAGAAATACCACAAGTGGATGGCTTTAACAAAGAAAAATTTATTTTCTCACAGTCTAGTAGGCTAGAAGTCCGATTTCAGGTTGTCAGCTCCAGGAGAACGCTTTCTCCGTCAGCTCTGGAGGAAGGTCCTTGTCATCAACCTTCCCCTGGACTAGGAGCTTCTCTACCCAGGAACCCTGAGTCCAAAGGACGTGCTGTGCTCCTGGCACTGCTTTCTTGGTGATATGAGGTCCCCAACTCTCTGCTTGCTTCCCTTTCCTTTTACCTCTTGTAAGATAAAAGATGGTGAAGGCCACACCCCAGGGAAACTCCTTTACATTGGATCAGGGTTGTGACCTGAGCAAGGGTGTTACATCCCACCCTAATCATCTTTAACTACAAGCAGAGATTATGATTTATAACACATAGGAAAACCACAAAATGGAGGACAACCATACAATACTGAGAATCATGGCCTAACCAAGTTGATGCATATTTTGGTGGGACACAGTTCAATCCATTACACCATTATATCCCAGTAAATTGGGAGGTTGATGTGGGGAGTGGGTGAAACACCCATCTTCATGTCTCCAAAACCACCTTCCATCATGGTCAGTTGGTGAAAGGGGAAGTGAAAGTAAACAGGTAAATCCTGGGGTCCGAGAGAGAAAAACAGTGCGTATCTTGAATCAAGAAGTTTCCTGCGAGATTTACATTGATCAGGGCCCTGGCTTCTACCCTCTCATATCTTCTTAACCCCTATGCACCCTCAGGGACCCAGCTCCCTACTTACCCTCCCTCACTCTCCAGAGGTTCCTGATTCTTCCTGAGAGGCAGATGGGCATTGGGCAGGGAGTAAAACAACCTAGATTCAAGGTCCAGCTCTACCAGGTATGAGCTGAACTATAATTTTGTGTTAGGATTGTTGTGAAGATATTTTTTTAATTAGGTTTATGAAAGCACATTTTAAACTGTAAAATGTTATCTAAATTTGAAGTAATTTTTTTTCCCAGAGAACTAACTGGGGAAATAGTCACTATCAAACCATGTCAGAGGGGGGAAGAGAGAGTTCAAAGATATCTTCACACTGAGGAAAATGTGGGAAGGTGGGAACGTGGACTTATGTGGAGGATGGCAAAGCCAAAAAAATGAGAGCCAACCAGCTGCAAGATGGCTGCCTGAGGTTGTGTTAGAATAGTATGATTCTTTGGTCAACTTGCAGCCTTCACGAGATTCTTGGTGCAAGTGGATTTTATTCCCCACCATGGAAATTGGCGGCTTTGAGGTAGCTAATGTGAATAGCGAAGGCCACATGGCCTCATGAGTTGAGACATTAAGCCTGAGGAAGTAAGACTGGGAAAGAAGATAGTGGGACAGAGACTTCTGATGGTCCATGGCTGTAGAGTGGAATTCAGGCTAAGGAGTAGGAGAATCTCTGAGGGGAGGTATACCTAGAGTGGCATTTGGGCCACACACCTATATACAATGTGAGGTGAATTATTTGGTGTATGTAATAGATGCTATAGGAGCTCAATTAGCCCTGGTGGCACAGTGGTTTAGAGCACAGCTGCTAACCGAAAGTTCAACAGTTCCAAATCCACCAGCTGCTCCTTGGAAACCTTATGAGGGAGTTCTGCTCTGTCCTATAGGGTCACTATGAATCAGAATCAATGGCAACAGGTTTGGGGGTTTGTTTGTTTTGTTTTTTATAGGATCTCAAATTATATGACTGAGTAATCTAGAAAGGACTCATTAAAGAAACGCTTTCCTCCCGTTTTTCTTTTCTTCTCTCTTAATCTATTACCATCTTTAGTTTTTCTTTCATTGTGTCTCTGTTTCCTCCTCCTGCCTGAGCCCACAGTTTTTTAATGGTTGAGCCGAAATAGCTGTCTCACCTCTCCCCATGTGCCACTACCAGTGTTAACATTGCTGGGAAAGGGCCCACATGATACAATGCAGGCTGCATTGACTTGTGCGTGACCCTTTCTCCACCCCACTCCCATGCCATACTATTCACCCTGTCAGACAAGAAAGAAAGATGCAGGCACCAAAGGCTAACCTAGAACAATACACAGTTTCCAACATAAACCGTGCAGCTCAGGGCTCCCACCCTGCAAAGTATCCAGTAACTTTTGCTGAGCCATCCAAGCCCAAGGAAAAACAACCCACTGTGAAAGAACAAAGTGGCCTTAGCCCAGGCTCGTACCAGCCAATCTGAGGAGGCAGGCGATAGCACCTCTGGACAAACATGGTCCTTGGAGGCCTGCCAAGCAAGTTGTCCTGAGCATGACAAGGCAAAGGAGGAGCCCAACAAGCCCTGGTCAGCGAGAAATGAATCTACCCTAAAAATAATAATGAATGAAAAAGCACAGTCACAAAGTCATGCCTCTGAGCTCGTCTGGCAACAATCAGACCTAAATGATACATTCAGAAGGAAAAATCCAAGAAAATACTCAGGATTTAGAATCCTCTTGGGCCAATTAGTCATTAGCAAACAGATCCAAAGAACTTCTATTGGTTTTACCAACAGGCACTGAAGAAGTGACTCTTGGACTTGATAGTTTTTTTCAACAGACTCTCCACTTGTAAGAGCTAGCATGACTTTGAAGTAGTCTATTTGGGAGCAGTGAGGTGGACTACATGAATCTCGGAGATCATGTGGTTCCAGATCAAACAGGTAGTGCTAATGATACTGGTGCTTGTGATTGAGAAAGAATCTATTGGCATAGAGAATGGAAGCCAAGATCAGAAGGAGAAGCGAGAGCAGGAAGAGGAGAGTCCTTCTCAATCCTCAAATATTTGTTAAGCTTTTCTTGATGGCAGAGCACAGTGAAGGAAGGGTACAAAAATAACTAGGTGCTTAGCAAATTATATATTTGTGTTTTATATATATATATATATACAACATATATATGTTGTTGTTGGTTGTTAGGTGCCATCGAGTCAGTTCCAACTCATAGCAACACTGTGAACAACAGAACGAAACAATGCCCAGTCCTGCACCATATGTATATGTGCACATATATATACACACACATATATATTAAATATGTGTGTGTGTGCTTTGAAAAATAAATTTAAAGGGCTGAGAGTTATTACCGGAGCCCTGGCAGCACAGTGATTAAGAGCTCAGACTGCTAACCAAAAGGTCAGCGGTTTGAATCCATCAGCTACTCCTTGGAAAGGGCAGTCCTACCCTGTCCTGTAGAGTCACTATGAGTCAGAATCAACTCAACGGCAATGAGTTTAGTTTGTTTTGTTTTGGAGAGTTATTATTATCGTTACCAAAGAAGCCGGAGATCATCTAGCCCTCAGACTAACTTTGACTGATTGATAGAGCTTTTTGGAAGTCTGTACTGAGAAACTGTGTGATGTATTCTTGAGTTCAGGGTCAGCAAACATGAGCACCTTGATAAGTCAGCGAGGTCCCTCATGGATGGGAGTGAATGCCATGCACTTGCTGACCTGAATTCCAATCTAACAGCCTATTATACAGATAAGAAAGTTGAGTTTGAGGGAGAGGAGGTGGCCGAGTTGAGCAGAACTAGGACTAGACTGTCATAACTGAACTTGGGCTCATCCTGCCCAAATAAAGCAAGGACAAGTGAGCACAGTGCAGAAGGAGCTGGTGCCCCATGGTGTACAGTCACACAGTCCCAGAGAGGAAGAGAGAAAGAAAGGGAGGGGCTGGCAAGGCTGGAGAGGCCACAGATCAACACCATACAAACACACATTTGGTTTTCAGTGAAACAACAAGCTCCTACTCGACTCTCTTTACCTTCTCTTTCCCTGAGCATACAAAGTCAAGATGAAGGATGGCAGGAAAGTGGTAAAACCTTGCCACAGATCTACGCCAGGTGGAACTCTGAAGGTATCTTACTGACGTTTTAAAAAGTAAAGTGACATAGGCCATAACTGATGATTGTTGTTGTTAGGTGCTGTTGAGTCAGTTCCAACTCAGTGTGACCCCATGTACAACAGAACGAAATGCTGCCTGGTCCTATACCACCTTCAAAATCATGGCTATGTTTGAGCCCATTGTTGCAACCACTGTGTCAATCCATCTCACTGAGGGTATTCCTCTTTTTCACTGACATTGATGATGATTAGGTGACAGTTAAAGCACACATTTCATTCTGCTTGATAATATAGTTGCATGTCAGTGTCTACGAAATAGAAGATTCCATGAAGATGTCATTATCATCTCTGCATTCCTGGCACCTAACTGAACTCTATAAATAGTAGGCATCCAGTGAATGTTTACTGATGGGATAAATGAGTGAATGAATGATTTAATTTCTTTTTTGGGAATCTAGAGATTTAGGAGTCCATCTTTTAGCCAGGGGAGAGAACAAAAATTCACTTGTAGTATTAACCCTTATTGAATCATGGTGGGTTTGGAGTTGCCTACTCAGACATTCCAGTAGGGAGTAAGTAGTAAGGATAGCTAACGTTTGTTGAGGAATTACTATGTGCTTTATGAGGATTAATAAATGAGGATAGATTAACTGTTTGACAAACAACTCTAATATCTCAGTAGTTCAAGCCACAACCCAATGCAGGTTGGCAATCATTCAGGAACACAGGTTCCTTCCATGTAGAGGCTTTGCCCTCCCTGGGGCCCAATTAATTCCCTGGATCCCCTACATCTACCCAGAAGATGAGGAAAGAGAAGGTATAAAGGATCACAAGAGAGATTTTAGGGGTAAGGTTTAGCCTATGTAGCATACATCTCACTTGCACTTACATTCCACTGATCATATCTTTGCCATACGTGGCTTCACTTAGATTCAAGGAGGCTGGGAAATGTAGTCTATCAGGGACTGTTATGGATTGAATTATGTCCCCCCAAAATATGTATTGTAAATCCTAACCTCTATGCCTGTGGTTATAAACCCATTTGGGAATGGGTTGTCTTTGATATGTTAATGAGGGAGGATTAATGTAGGGTATATCTTGAGTCAATCTCTGCTAAGATAGAAAAGAGATTAAACAAGCGAACAGAGAAGAGATAGGGGAAAAGTGATGCCAAGCCACATGAAGATTGCCCAGGAGCAGAAGCTCAGAAGAGACAAGGACTTTCCTCCAGAGGCAAAAGGGAAAGCCTCCCCCTAGAGTCAGCACCCTGAATTCAGACTTCTAGCCTCCTAAATTGTGAGAAAATAAATTTCTGTTTGTTAAAGCCAACCACTTGTGTTATTTCTGTTATAGCAGCACTAGATAACTAAGGCAGAACTTGGTACTGGTAGAGCGGGGTGATGCTCTAACACATACTAAAATGTGGAAGCAGTTTTAGAATTGAGTAATGAGTAGAAGATGGAAGAGTTTTAAGGTGCCTAATAGTAAATGCCTAGAGTGCCTTAAAGAGACTGTTGGTAGAATTATGGATGATGAAGGTAATTCTGGTGAGGGCTCAGAAGGAAGTGAGGAGAGCTAGAAAGTGTCTATTGTCTTAGAGGATACATATGGCACCAGCAATAGAATGTTGCGAGAAACGTGGATATTAAATGTGCTTCTGCTAAGGCTTGAAAAGAAAATGATGAACATGTGATTGGACAATGGAGGAAAGGTGATGCTTTTGATGTAATGTCAAAGAAACTTATCTAAATTATGTTCAAATATTTGGTGGAAGGTAAAACTTGTAAGCGATGGACTTGGATATCTGGCTGATGAGAGTCAAGAAATCAGACAGCGCGTTGCATTGGGCAAAGAGACCTGCAAGAGACCTCTTTAAAGCATTAAAAAGTCCCTGAGGACTAAGGTGCACCTGACCCAAGCCATGGTGTTTTCAATTGCCTCATATGCGTATGAAAGCCGGACAATGAATAAGGAAGACCAAAGAAGAACTGATGCCTTTGAATTAGAGTGTTAACGAAGAATATTGAATACACCATGGACTGCCAGAAGAACGAACAAATTTGTCTTGGAAGAAGTATAGCCAGAAAGCTCATTAGAAGCTAGGATGGTGAAACTTCGTCTCACATACTTTGGACATATTATCAGGAGGGACCAGTCCCTGGAGAAGGACATCATGCTTGGTAAAATAGAGTGTCAGCAAAAAAATAGGAAGACCCTCAACAAAATGGATTGACACAGTGGCTGCAATAATGGGCTCAAATATAACAATGATTATGAGGATGGTGCAGCACTGGGCAGTGTTTCTTTGTACATAGGGTCCCTATGAGTCCGAATTGACTCGATGGCACCTAACAACAACATGCCTGTTGTTATAATCCCATTTGGGAATGGATCGTCTTTGCTATGTTAATGAGGCAGGATTAGTGTAGGGCGTATCTTGGGTCAATCTCTTTTAATATATAAAAGAGATTAAACAAGCAAGTGAGAGAAGGAGAGATGGCGGGAAGAGAGATGTCAAGTCACATGAAGATTGCCCAGGAGCAGAAGTTCAGAAGAGACAAGGACTTTCCTCCAGAAGCGACAGAGAGAGAAAGGCTTCCCCTAGAGCTAGTGGCCTGCATTCAGACTTCTAGCCTCCTAAACTGTGAGGAAATAAATTTCTGTTTGTTAAAGCCACCCATTTGTGGTATTTCTGTTATAGCAGCACTAGATAACTAAGAAAAGGACCCAGGAAGAAAAGGAAAGAGGTTTGTTGAGTATCTAGCTAGTCTCTGCCATAAAGCGTTGTCTCATTTAATTCTCAAGACAGCCCTATAAAGCAGATACTATTTTTATTCCCATTTTACAGATGAGCAAACTGAGGTTCCGAGAGGAAAGTACTGCCCAATGTCACACATCTAGTAAATGATGGAAGTGGAAGTTGATCCTAGGTCTGACTCTAAAACTCATGTTCTAAACCCACTAAGATGTATTTTTCCATAATTGAGATTCAGTTATTCCTATTCCTCCTTCTTCCTTCCTCACCACACAGGTCCTCACAATGCTAATGTTGGCTCTCCTGAACCTAAACTACTGAGATACTTAGCCTTTGGCATCAGAGCATGCATTATTTATTATCTTATCTATTCCCCATTGTATTCCCGTGTGGTAGGTATTATCATGAGCTCTATTTTACCAGCAAGAAACTGAAATTAGATGGGTTATATAACTTGGCCAAAATCACACAGTTAATAAGAGGCACATTTGAACACTGTTATACTGTATCTTGCTCTTTGGCCTGGAACTTTGGCAGAACTTCTTTGAAATTTAAAAATGACAACAACAACAAAAAAGTTGAATCCTACCAAAAGCAACAATCTGCTTTCCCATGGAGCATCCCAAAGTGTTTGGCATCCCTAAGCTTAGTGACCTCAACACTGAGGAAAGTCACACAGGCTCCTTACTCTTCAGGCCTAATTCCGTTTGCAAGGTGGGAAAATCAAGAGCATCCCACAACCTCTAACTTATTAATTATAATTAGATTGACACATCAGCTCTTGAAGAACTTCTCCTAGCCAAAACCACCCAGGAAATGAAAAATCAGACAAATAACAAGATTGATGCAAGACTAGGAGAAAACTCCAGACGCAACGAGGGGGTGGTCTTGCTGGGCCAACAGCATTATTCATGGCTGGGTCCTGGGGTGCAGATGTGGAAGCAGCAACCAGAGCAAGCTGTGTCTGCTGGGCTCTCTTCTTCCATCCCCACGCACACTTCTACCTTGGCCTGGCCACCTTCTCTCCTGAGCTATTAACTCATGGAATTTACTCCTTCATCCCGACATCCCCAGGCATGCAAGTACCATCAAACATCATGTACTGGTCCCTGAGGGGAGAAAACAAGAAATAGAGCTAATTAGTCCTCTGCCCTATAAAGAAAGAATTCATAATAATTAATAGCAATAATGCAATCTGAGGACTTGGGCAGATTGGACAGATGAAATTAAAAAACAAAACAAAACAGTAGATTATGAGTCTTTGGGGGCCCTGACTTTACAATATTTTTTATTACACAAGCTACAATGGTCATAGTGAACAAACTATAGAGCCTGTGGCGTGTCAGCTCCCTACCTTCCCTACCCCATCCCAGGCTACATGTCTTTCTCTTGACTACAGTCTCAGATCTTCCTTCCTGAGAAATCTTTTACCCCCAACATATACTTTCTCAGGCCAGTCATTATGAGAACCACTACCACTGAAGTGATAATCTATGAAGATGTGAATAATTCCTCCTGTTGGAACCTTTGAGATCATCTACTCCCACACCCAGTAGGGTCCGGATTAGTTAAGCGACTGGCCCAAGGTCGCACTGCTGATTAGTGGGGAGCCAGGACACCCAGGTCTCTAACATTCAAGTGTAGAGGTCTCTCTCTGTACACTTGAGGTGCAACTCCAGGTGCATGAAAAGGTTATGGATTCTATTCTATCCTTTAGAAAAAGCATGTCATACCAAGATGCTTAAGTCAAAGGCTCCGGGCAATGCTCCTTGGTGGATGCCTGAGAAGGTGATGGTGTCTCTCTCTGGATCTAAGCTGAACTATAGCCCTCTTCTGTCTCCCTCTCAAGCTCTTCCAGCAACATGGATTTTGTAATTTCCTATGTATCTCAATCTGAGCTGAGTTTATCTCCACAGCAATGAACTCAGTTCACCCCTATCTGTGCTCTTCTTCATGCCCTGCCAGGGATCTATGATTTTACTGGCCCTCCCATACTCCTTCTCTATTTTAGTCTCTCCTGATGGAGACAAAATCATCCACAGACTCAAAAATATTTAGAATAAAAATAGGAGTTCCTGAGTGGTGTGAACGATTAAGCATTCAGCTACTAACCAAAGGTTGGTGGTTCAAATCCACCTAGAGGTGCCTCAGAAGAAAGGCCTGGCAATTTTCTTCTGAAAGATCACAGCCATTGAAAATCACATGGAGCACAGTTCTACTCTGAAACATGTGAGGTGGCCATGAGTCAGAAATGACTCCACAGCAACTGGTAGTTTTATATCTATGTGGTCCATTTCTTGATACCATTATTTTTCCACATAGATTTGTAAATGGGCAACCCCTGTTCAACCAAACTGAAGACAAAGAGTCACTCTCCAAAAAGAATTGCATATACATTCGATTCTCATTATATTCTATAAAGTCACCGTGAAACACTGAATTAGTGAGTACTGAATCAGACTTGTTGGACCTTAGCTGGTAACCAGGGTTTGGCAACTCAAGGTTTTTGCAGCTCTATGCATGCACATGTCACAAATCACCACCAAAGTGTCACCTAAGGTATTGAATTTGGGGTTACAAGTAAATTTTAGCAAGTTGGCAACAAATATGGAATCCAAGAATAATGAGGATTGACTATTCCTATGTTTGCATTCGTAAATATGTTTGTGTTTTGAGGGGGCTAGTAAGGGCATAAGAGGCCCCGGTGGTACAGTGGCTAAGTGCTTGGCTGCTAACCAAAAGGTCAGTGGTTTGAATCTACCAGCTGCTCCGCCAGAGAAAGATGTGTCAGTCGGCTTCTGTAAAGATTACATCCTTGGAAACCCTACAGGGCAGTTCTACTCTGTCCTATAGGGTCACTATGAGTCGGAATTGACTTGACTGCAACTTGGGTATTAAGAGCATAAGTGATGGGAAGGATGAGAGTCATTTAGATCAAAAAGAAGAGAGGAGACAGAGATTGCTCAGAGAGGAAAGGGGCCCCTGCGAGAAAGAGGGAGGAACAGGCAGTTCACAGCAGAGAGAAGCCAACACATCACTCTACACACAGTCAGGTTCCCATCCAACAACACCCTCTGGAGCTGCTCAGGGTTTCCCCCTCCTCCTTAGCTCTGACACCACACTGGTCAGAAAAGCATCTTAAAATTAATGACTTCCCCAAGCTGAGCTTAAAAATACTCATCCAGCCTGGTTTGCCCTTCCTGTAACTTTCCCCAACCTCTCAGGCCTCTTTAGAGTTCCATCCCCTCTTCGGCCCAAGCAGGTCAAAGTCCTGGGACCTGCAGCCCACTCTGCCCATGTCTTCATTCCCATAGAGCCCACCCCACACACCACACCACGGGGCCTGTCTCTTCCCTGACCAAGAAGACCAGGTTACAACCCCCTCCAGAATCACCTACTGTGGCTTCAAGGGAGTTAAACAGCAAAAACAGGACACCCAGCAGGAGGAGCTTCAGAATTCTCCTTCAGACCTGGGAAGCACTGTATTTGTTGTTCTTAAGGGAGGAGGCCTCCAGATACTTAATTTAGAAAGCTTGCCTCAGGCCAGATGGATGAAGCCAAAGGCCAGATGTAGCCTGGACTACAGATTCCTCACCACAGCTTTAATTCATTTTTGGTAGTTTTTTGTGTTTCAAAACCTTATTCTTTCAGTTATTGTTGTTGTTAAATGCCATTGAGTCGGTTCCAACTCATAGCAACCCTATGGACAACAGAACAAAACACTGCCCAGACCTTCACCAACCTCACAATCACAGTCGTTACTATGTTTGAGCCCATTGTTGCAGCCACTGTGTCAGTCCATCTTGTTGACGGTCTTCCTCTTTTTCGCTGACCCTCTACTTTACCAAGCTTGACGTACTTCTCCAGGGACAGGTCCCTGCTGATAATATGTCCAAAGTACGCAAGACGAAGTCTCAGTATCCTTGCCTCCAAGGAGTTCTCTGGCTGTACTTCTTCCAAGACAGACTTGTTCATTCTTCTGGCAGTTCATGGTGTATTCAGTATTTTTTGCCAACACCATAGTTCAAAGGCATCAATTCTTCTTTGGTGTTCCTTATTCATTGTCCAGCTTTGGCATGTATATGAGGCGATTGAAAACACCATGGCTTGGGTCAGGCGTACCCTAGTCCTCAAAATGACATCTTCTGTTTTTCAACACTTTAAAGAAGTTTTTTTGCAGCAGACTTGCCCAATGCGAATCCGTTGTTTGATTTCTTGACTGCTGCTTCCAAAGGAGTTGATCGTGGATTCAAGTAAAATGAAATCCTTGACAACTTCAATCTTTTCTCCTTCTATCATGATGTTGCTTATTGATCCAGTTGTGAGAATTTCTGTTGTCTTTATGTCGAGGTGTAATTCATACTGAAAGCTGTAGTCTTTGATCTTCATCAATAAGTGCTTCAAGTCCTCTTTCCTTCAGCAAGGAAGATTGTGTCATCTGCATATTGCAGGTTGTTAATGAATCTGATGCCACATTCTTCTTCATATAGTCCAGCTTCTCGGATTATTTGCTCTGCATACAGATTGAATAAGTATTGTGAAAGTATGCAAGACTGACACACACCTTTCCTGATTTTAAACCACCCCGTATCGCTTTGTTCTGTTCAAACGACTGCCTCTTGGTCTATGTACAGGTTCCACATGAGCACAATTAAGTGTTCTGAAATTCGCATTCTTTGCAACGTTATCCATAATCTGTTATGATCCACACGGTCAAATACCCTTGCATAGTCAATAAAACAAGTAAACATCTTTCTGGTATTCTCTGCTTTCAGCGAAGATCCATCTGACATCAGCAATGATATCCCTCATTCCATGTCTTCTTCTGAATCCAGCTTGAATTTCTGGCAATTCCCTGTTGATATACTGCTCAACTTTTTAAAATTATATTCAGCAAAATTTTACTTGCATGTGATAATGATATTGTTTGATAATTTCCACATTCTGTTGGATCACCTTTCTTTGGAATGGGCTGTAATAACGATCTCTTCCAGTTGGTTGGACAGGTAGCTGTCTTCCAAATTTCTTGGCGTAGACGAGTGAGCGCTTCCAGCACTGCATCTGTTTGTTGAAACATCTCAGTTGGTATTCCCTCGATTCCTGGAGCCTTGTTTTTCGTCAGTGCCTTCAGTGCAGCTTGGACTTCTTCCTTCAATACCATTGATTCTTGATCTTATGCTACCTCCTGAAATGGCTGAACATCGACTAATTCTTTTGGGTACAGCGACTCTGTGTATTCCTTCCATCTTCTTTTGATGCTTCCTGTGTCATTCAGTATTTTGCCCATAGAGTACTTCAATATTGCTACTCAAGGCTTGAGCGTTTTCTTCAGTTCTTTCAGCTTGAGAAATGCTGAGTGTGCTCTTCCCTTTTGCTTTTCTAACTCCAGGTCTTTGCACATTTCACTATAATGTTACTTTGTCTTTTCAAGCTACCCTTTGAAATCTTCTGTTCAGCTCTTTTACTTCATCATTTCTTCTGTTTGCTTTAGCTATTCGACATTCAAGAGCAAATTTCAGAGTCTCCTCTGACATCCTTTATGGTCTTTTCTTTCTCTTCTGTCTTTTTAATGACCTTCTGCTTTCTTCACATATGACGTCCTTGATGTCATCCCACAATGCGTCTGGTCTTCCATCATTACTGCTCAATGCATCAGTACTGAGTCATACCTCGTGGCCATTGCCAAGAGCAGATTTTGAATTACTACTATCACCCATATTATGACTTTTGCTATACGATTATTGCTGATCTTGATTTAGAGGCATTTGCATACCTTTATGTCCCCTAGTAGATGGTACACTTCTTAAGGAAATAATGTATTTATTTTTTTAAACCCATCTATCCCACTATATGGTCCCTTGGTGGCACAAACCATTAAGTGCTGGACTGCTAGCTGAAAGGTTGGCAGTTCAAACCCAGCCAGAGGCATCTGGAAAGACAGTCCTGGCAATCTATTTTCAAAATGTCACAGCCATCAAAAACCCTATACAGCAGTTCTACTCAGCACACATGGGGTCACCATGAGTTGAAATTGACTCAGTGACAACTGGTATCTCCCAAAACTGCACAACACAGTAAAATACACAGAGAGAAAGCTCATTTTTCTCTCTATGTATAAAATAATAAACACATTTATTATTTATTGTTGTTATCTGGTTGTACAACATAATAAATGTATCAATCAGTCAAATAATCTATATTCCAATGAGCTGTGAGAAATTGGATAGGACATTTAACTGTACCATCCCTTAGTTTCGTTGTTATCTTTAAAATTACTTTTAAGTTCATTTGGGGCTCTAGACCCTACATTCTAAAAAGAAAAAAGTCTTGCTAAACAAGTTAGGAGTGCAAACAAAAGAGAGGAATGTTTTTTAGCCTATTTTAAGAGAACAAAATGCCTTCAAGTGCTTTAGACGCATCTATTTTTACACAGATGGGATAATTGAAATATCAGTGGAGTCAGCTGCCACCAGGCAAGTGCTTCAGATGTTCTCACTGCAAACCCACCATACTTAGAAAGCCCCTTCTCTGCCTAATGGAGGCTCCCTTGAAGTAGGAACTTCAAAGAGGCAGTGCCATGCAATGGCAGACCCTCAGATCCTTTATCTGAAAAACCCATAAATGAATCTGATGACTCTCAAGAAGTCTAAAATAATGGTAGGAGCAGCTCCTGCTCACTGGGCCTTTGCCTTTCTGGTTGGCCTCTAAGGAACACTGCATTTCTACCTGGTGTGATGGGACGTATCAGTATGAAGAGCCAGCAGGTCTGGATTTAAGTGTTCCTTTCCTCTGTCACTTACTGTGTGACTTGGAGCAATTAACCTGCCCTCTCTGACCTTCAGTTTCTCCCTAGATCTGTCCTTCCATCCTGAAAAGCATATTGTGAATATAAAATGAGATCATGGATGGGCTAGCTCTTCGTGAGCTGTAAAGAGATACGCAGATGTTCGTTCTATATTTTAAAGTATCCTATCAATCATCTTCTAATTTAATTAGCATAGGCCATTTCACACAAGCTAGTACAAGTCAGAGGAATGTGATTGAACTGTGTTAGCACATCGAATGCGTATCTGATTACTGGATCCTTATGCAAACACACTGTGAAACAATCTGGCATAGTGGTTAATGGTGCCGCATTAGAGGCTGCGAGACCTGGATTTGAATCACAACTTTGTAATTTACTTACTAGGACTTTGGGAAAGTTACTTTACCTCTCTTAGCCACAGTCTCCTAATCTGCAAAGCAACATTAAAATAGGAAAAAATAATAATGTTTACTGTAGTAGGAAATGACCTGAGAGATAGAAATCACTCTGAGTATTTAAACTGTGAGACTTTAAACCCAAGAATTAAGTACACAATTGTTGGAAAAGCTGAAAAACCAGCAGGGGACAGTAAGGCAACCCAGAGATTAACAACAGCAGGAAGCTGCTGCTACCCTAAGACTGCAAGGACAAAGGGAGGAAGTGGGGTCACCAGAACCCGGGGCCAGCTTACCCATCAGGAGCTGGAACTGTGGCAGGACTGACTGGAGGCAGCTAACACTTTGAAGGAGATGCAGCCACTGTCACAAGTAGAGTGAAAGAGGGAAAAATGCCCTGACTTCTCCCTGTGTTCCACCCTTCGGTCTCCTCCCAGTGCCTCTCATTGGCTGAATCCACCTAAACCCAGGTGACACTGGGGTCTGAGAAAACAGGGTGCTGATGGTGACACTCACAGAGCAGGGGAGGTAAGGACTGGGCCTGCGAGCAAACAGGCCCACGACCTGCTCCCCCGCCTTCCTAGGAGTAATATTAGTTACCTGAGCATTAATATCAATCATATAAGATTATCCTGGCTGTTGCATTAAATATTTTATGCAAAATATTATTGTATCTAGTAACATAATGCTGAGATATACTAAAGCTTAGTCAGTGGCAGCTCTTATTCTTATCATATTAGACATCCTGAGTGACATTAGGCATGTTCATATGTCTCAGGTACTTTCACATATGGAATCTCATTTAATTCCAAATAACTTATGTTAGCTACCATTTTCGTTTCTATCTGCTCAGTAGTCTGGCCCCTAACAGAACGCTGGGCTCAGAATTCAGCCCTTCATAACCTAGCTCCAACCTAGCTGTCCAGGGATATGGCCTGCCACCTGTCCACCGTGAACCCTAGACTGCAATCACAGAGAATTACCTACCAGTTCCCAGAGCGCCCATTCTTTCATGCCTTCCTGAATGATTCATACTGTCCCTTGCTGGGAACATCACTTCTGGACCAGCTCATTGTCACCTTCTCTATGAAGCCTCAAGCCCACCTCACTAGCAGAATTAATTCCTTCCTCCTTTGTGCATCTAAGGCACACTGTGTTCCTAAGATTATTGTAGGGATCTTCTGGCTGCATGTTGGTTCACAGTGTGCACCTTGTCCTCCTGCTAGACGATGAGCAGCTCAGAAACACAGAATCTCGAGGCTGACTCCTGAAGGAAGAGGCTCCACACAGTGTGGCACACGGTTTTAGAGCCTGACAGACCCAAGGCTCAATCTGAGCTCTGTAACTTCCTAGCTGTGAACTTAGACAAGAGATTCATCTTGGAATAACAGTTTTCCCTCTGGTTAAAATAGGGACAGTAAGTGCAAACCGCCTCTTAGAATGATTTTAAGAATTAAATTCGAGAATCCATGTCAAGTGTTGATAGCCGCAGGAGGTTTTCGCCAAAGGCTGGTCTCCTTTCACCTTCCTTCTCTCCTACAGGAGGAAAGAAGGAGGCATACCAAGCCCAGTACAGGAGTAAGGGACCAGAGAGGGATATGGTAGGCTTTGAGGGCCACATTCAGTCTCTGACACGTGTTCTTCTTTGTTTTTTTATTTTTACAGCCCTTGAAAAAATGTAAGCAGTCCCTGGGTAGTGCAAACCTTTAAAGCAATCAGCCGCTAACTAAAAGGTCAGTGGTTCAAATATACCCAGAGATGCCTTGGAAGAAAGGCCTGGCAATATACTTCTGAAAAATCAGCCATTGAAAACCCTATGGAACACGGTTCTACTCTGACACACATGGGGTCATCATGAGTTGGAATCGACTCGACAGCATCTGGTTTTTTTTAAATGTAAAAACCATTCTTAGCTCATAGGCCATTCAAAACCATGCTACATGACTGGATTTGATACACTGGCCAAAGTTTGCTGACCCCTCTTTTAGTACACTGGTTGGAGAAACCACAGGGACTTGCTTTGTCTTAGCCCAAAGCTGCTCCTTTTACTCTTTTTCTTACCGTACATGTTATCCATTTTACTTCAGTGCAGGAGTTAAGGACCCAAACTGTGAAATCAGACAGGCCTGGGCTCAAATCCCCACCTGGTTTAGCAACTGTGGGCAAGTTACTTAACATCTCTGAGCCTCAGTGCCTACACCTTTAACATGATAACTATTCCAGGAAAAATAAACTGAAGTCAAGATAGCATAATATTCAGAAAATATACCGAAAGTTCTTGTTGTAAAGTCCTCTATTGTTGCCTCAGTTCTGCCACTAAATTCTGCTTCTTTATTTGTCTTTTTATGCCTATAAAATCAGGATAGCATTGCCTACCTTGCAGGATAGTGGTGGTGGTGTTGTTAGGTGTCGTCAAGTCAGTTCTGACTCATAGCAACCCTATGTACAACAGAACAAAACACTGCCCGGTCTTGTGCCATCCTCACAACTGTTGCTATGCTTGAGCCCATTGTTGCAGCCACTGTGTCAATCCATCTTGTTGAGGGTCTTCCTCTTTTTCACTGACCCTCTACTTTACCAAGCATGATGTCCTTCTCTGGGGACTGGTCCCTCCTGATAACATGACCAAAATACATGACACTAAGTCTTGCCATCCTCTCTTCTAAAGAGCATTCTAGCTGTACTTCTTCCAAAACAGTTTTGTTATATTCAATGGTAGTCCATGGTACATTCAATATTCTTCACCAACACCACAATTCAAAGGCATCGATTCTTCTTCATTCTTCCTTATTCATTGTCCAGCTTTAACATGCATATGAGGCGACAGAAGATACCACGGCTTGGGTCTGGTGCACCTTAGTCCTCAAAGTGACATCTTTGCTTTTTAAAACTTTAAAGTGGTCTTTTGCAGTGAATTTGCCCAGTGCAATGCGTTGTTTGATTTTTTGACTGCTGCTTCCATGAGCATTGATTGTGGATCCAGGTAAAATGAAATCCTTGACAACTTCAATCTTTTCTGTTTATCATGATGTTGCTTATTGGTACAGATGTGAGGATTTTTGTTTTTCTTTATGTTGAGATGTAATCCATACTGAAGGCTGTGGTCTTCGATCTTCATCAGTAAGTGCTTCAAGTCCTCTTCACTTACAGCAAGCAAGGTTGTGTCATCTTCATAAAGCAGGTTGTTAATGAGTCTACCTCCAATTCTGATGCCCTGTTCTTCCTCATATAGTCCAGTTTCTCAGATTATTTGCTCAGCATACAGATTGAGTAAGTATGGTGAAAAGATACAATCCTGATGCACACATTTCCTGATTTTAAACCATACAGTATCCCCTTGTTCTGTTCAGACAACTACCTCTTGGTCTATGTATAGGTTCCTCATGAGCACAATTAAGTGTTCTGGAATTCCTATTCTTCGCAATATCATCCATAATTTGTTATGATCTACACAGTAGAATGTCTTTGCATAGTCAATAAAACACAGGTAAATATCTTTTTGGTCTTCTCTGCTTTCAGCCAAGATTCATCTAACATCAACAATTATATCCCTCATTCCATGTCCTCTTCTGAATCCGGCTTGAATTTCTGGCAGTTCCCTGTTGATATACTACTGCAACCGTTTTTGAATTATCTTCAGCAAAATTTTATTTGCTGTTTAATTAAATATTTTGCTGAATATGAATGTCCTAGGTGCTGGAAATAGTGGTGAGAGGGAAGGCAGACGCGGTCTTTTACCTCATGAAGCTTATAGGCGAGTGATCAGAGATACATATTATTTATAGAATCTCACAAGTAACTGTGTGTGATGGTTAATTTTATGTGTCAGCTTAGCTAGACTATGGTGCCCAGTTGCTTGGCCAAATACTACTTCAGATGTTGCTATGGAGGTATTTTGGAGATGTGATCAGCATTTACTATCCGTTGACTTTGTGTAAAGGAGATTACCCACCATAATGTGGGTGGGCCTCATCCAATAAGTTGAGGCGTTAAGAGCAAAAACTGAGGTTTCCCAGAGAGAAGGAATTCTGTCCCAGAGAGAAGGAATTATGTCTTAAGACTATCATAGATGTTCTACTATAGTTTCCAGCCTTCTGCCTGCCCTACTGATTTTGGACTTGCCAGCCCCAACAATCATGAGCCAATTCCTTAAAATAAACTTATATAAATCTAAATCTAAGTCTCTGTCTCTACCTATGTCTACATCTATATCCATCACCTACTGGTTCTATTTTTCTGGAGAGCCCTGATAAATACACTGTGGAATTACAGATGTGATAAGTGAATTCTTCGAAGGGGAGAAACAAGGTGCCATAAAATCCAGATTATAAAGGGCTTTGGATTCTGAGCCCTCACCTTAGTAAAACCAGTACCTCCCACATTATTTGCAAAGGTTTCCAAAGCAGGCAAACATCATTTACCAGGACTCTGTGGTAATTAAAAAGGCTCTAGGAAAATTAAACCAGCCACCATCTCTGGAGAAAGGAAACGTACTCTGGGTCATAAACTCTATAAACTGTTCTAGTGGATGTAGGCTCAGGGTGAGGTCACATGGAAATATCCAGGGACTGGTAACAGGAGAAATCTGAAGCAAATGGTGCTGGGGACAACAGTGCCCCCATGGGCAGCTGGGCATCAATCCAAGTAACCTGATCTTCTTTTACATGTTTCTGGAGGTAGGCGGCAGAGCAGCAATGGTCAGAAATCACACAAATTTGCCTGACCTTGCCTGTTCTGGGAGATTGTCTGACTCCAAAACACCTGCATTCAAATTATTTCAGGCTGTTGCTGACCGAAAATAGAGTTCTGGAGATAAGTTGTCTCCATTTCCATGATTTAAAATCCTATCAAAAAAGAAGCCTGGGAAAATTACATTGGACAGCACAAATGCTTTAGCAATCTAGTTCAATCTGTGGATGAAGTATTTACAAAGCCCCAGCAGATCAAACCTCCCAGGCCACCTGTAATCTCCTGGGCACTCGTCCCCTCGCGTCTCTGTACATCCATGGATCTAACCCTCTCAACTCTTCCCCTGAGCCCTCTGGAACTCATAGTGTGTGATTGGCAAATGCCCTGTATCTTCAACGTCTTCTC
>NW_004444077.1:2338046-2339205 GCF_000243295.1 Trichechus manatus latirostris
CTCAATCCCTCATTCCTTCTAACTCCTGCTTCATCCCCATGCTCAGCTGCATAGTAAGCTTCTTGACAGAGTCTATTCTGTCACTGCTCCAATTCCCCACCTTACATAGTCTCCTTAGCCTGCTTCAATAGGGAGTCCATCATTGTCACGTCAATGAGCCTGCTCTTGTTGAAATCAACATTGACTTCCATGTTGTTAAGTCCAGTTATTACTTTTCTATTCTTATCTTGCTTCTCCATATCAGCAGTATTTGACATAGTTGGCCACTTCTTTTTGAAACACTTTCTTCCGTTGGCTTCTGTGACTCTACCTTCCCTGAAACCTCCCTTCCTGGCTCCTCATACTCTTGTTTATTGCTAAATAGTGCTGTGCCCTAAAGCACTTCCTGAGTTTTATTCTCTTCTCTATTCTTGCACGGTCCAATATAGTAGCCACTAGCCACATGTGGCTACTGAGTACTTTAAATGTGGTTAGTTCAAATTGAGATGTGCTGTAAGTGTAAAATACACAAGAGATTTCAAAGCTTTAATACAAAAAAAAATGCAAAATATATCATTAATAATATTTTGTATCAATTACATGTCCAAATGCTAATACTATGAATATTTGAGTTAAATAGAGTGTATTATTAAAATTAATTTCACCTGTTTCTTTTTACCTTCTTAATCTGGGTACTTTTCCTTAGTGTGGCTACTAGAAGATTTAAAATTGCATATGTGGCTCACATTTGTGTCTTGCTTTATATTTCTATTGAACAGTAACCTCTCCTGCAACCCACTAGTCACCCATCATTAGGAAGATGCTCCTTTAATCTTGATAAATTCAGCTCTGGCATTTTCCCAGAACTGCACACTCCAATATCCTATCGTCTATTTGATACCTTCACCAAACCAAACCAAACCAATTGGCTTAGAGTTGATTCTGACTCATGATGACTCCATGTGCATCAAAGTGTACGACTGCACATCACAGGATTTTTAAGGCTGTGACCTTTCAGAAGCAAATCACCAGTCCTTTCTTCCATAGCACCTCTGGGTGGATTTGAACCACCAACCTTTTGGTTAGTGGTTGAGTGCTTAACTATTTGTGCCATCCAGGGGTGTCTAAAAGACATCTCAGAATCAACACTGCTAAACCAGGGGATGGAGCCTTGGTGGCG
>NW_004444077.1:2340540-2341952 GCF_000243295.1 Trichechus manatus latirostris
TAGAAGATTATATTCTATCAAAAACTCTCCGCTGAAATCCTATAAACCTCTTGGCAATATTACAAGTTTCCTAAAAGCATAGACCCTGCCTTTTATTTACTATTCCACATAGCCCCCACCAAGTTACTTACTAGGCTTACAGCTGGTGCTTAGCATATTATGTGTTGATTACACACCCTGAAACAATGACTAAGCAACGCAAGACAGTGCTGTTACATTTGACCCATTTGGAACCATGTACCTGGCAAATTTCTTTAGTAGGTACATAGCCAGGAACCAGAGTAGCTACCAAGAAGTAGACAAAAAGAATCCTGAAAACTCAAATTTAAAAAAAGAAGAAAAAAGCCTGTTGCTATGGAGTCAATGCCGACTCATAACGACCCCAAGTGTTACAGAGTAAAACTGCTCCATAGGGTTTTCTTGGCTGTAATCTTTACAGAAGCAGATTGCCAGGCTTTTCCTCCATGGTACCCACTGGGGGTGTTTGAACCGACAACATTTATGTTAGCAGCTCATTGCAAACTGCTTGCGCCACCCAATAGCTCTCACAAATTGCATGCGCTAAAACACATGTAAAGCACCAAGAGTAAAGCTCTTTACTCAGAGCCCTTTCATTCTTCCTTTATGGAAGTCTAAGAAGTTTAATTAATTTCCAGATCTGCCTGGTATTATTCCTTCGTTCATTCATTAAATATCTATTGAGTTATTTCTATGAACTATGCACTGGGCTAGGCGCCAGGTGGGAATACAGAGGTGAGGAAGACCATAAAGTCTCTGCCCTCCTGAAGATTACAGCCCAATGGAGAAGGCAGGCATGAACATATCTGTTCTAGGGTAAAAACGTCACAAAGTTTAGTAAAGAAAAAAAAAAGTTTTATTTGGCATATATTCAAAAAGGCAAAAGTAGGAAAATGGACAAGCAGGCTGCCCCAGCCATGTCTGCTTGAGTCCAAGAACACTACAGAATCATCAGTATACGCTGACATTACAAATGGGCAAAACCATTGAAAGCTTCACCTTTGCACAGATCAACTGAAAACTGCTAAATCGTTGTGATTCTACATTTTGAATTGTCTTTCTTAACAATCATTGGTATAGGTTTCAGTAACGACAGTCATGAGGGTCCTCATTGGTCCAGCAAATCTTGTCGTTGTGTTGTTAGGTACCGTCGAGTCGGTTCCAACTCATAGCAACCCTATAGGACAAAGTAGAACTGCCCCATAGGGTTTCCAAGGAGCAGCTGGTGGATTTGAACTGCCGACCTTTTGATTAGCAGCCAAGCTCTTACCCACTATGCCACCAGGGCTCCCAGAAAAAACAAGAGAAAAGATAGAAAAAGATAAAAGTGGAAAGTGTGTGTGTCTTTTGTGCTCTATGATTTGTTTATGTGAAAACTTCCCTAAAAGATGTTT
>NW_004444077.1:2343244-2344148 GCF_000243295.1 Trichechus manatus latirostris
GCTTGTTTCCCTATCCTTTTATTTCTTGAGAGATAAAAGGTGATGCAGGCCACACCCCAGAGAAACTCCCTTTACATTGGATCAGGGATGTGACCTGAGTAAAGGTGGTGTTACAATCCCACCCTAATCCTCTTTAACATAAAATTATAATCACAAAATGGAGGCCAACCACACAACTCTGGGAATCATGGCCCAGCCAAATGGATACACACATTTTTGGGGGGACATAATTCAATCCATAACACACACTCAGTACATTTTTCACATACTTCACCTATCACAATTTTTATTAAGTTCATACTTAATATTTATACTACTGAACAAGTAAATACTATTCAATGCTGAGCTTAGTCCTATACTATGATAATGTTTCCTTTCTTGTTCAATTATTTTTTCCTAGAGTTAATGATTAACTCTTTTTTTTTATCCATTTGCTTAGTTTTCTTTGTACTTATGCTTTAATCTTTGCACACTCTCAAACAACCTCTCAGTATAGGTTTCCAGGTACTTAAATATCAGATAATCTATTAGATACCCCACCCACACCCCCAGAGATATGGCTCCTGGAGCCCTCTATCATCCAACTTCAATCTATCTAATTCTATTGAATGGATGTTGTCACAAGATTTCCCTACGTGGTCATACTAAGTATTCTGTTTATCTCTTTCATATGTTGCAGTCCCTGTTTCTTGGATCTCATGTCTTCCACATACTTGTGACACTATATTGTTTTGGGAAAGCACATCTGTGGGGATATATGCCATTTAAACATGGCTGCACTATTGACAACTGCAGCCCCCACAGGCCTCTATGCTGCACATGTTGAGACTTGTCCCCAACATGTTGAGACTTGTCACAACTTGTTTTCCCAAACCTATTGTCCCTTTACTGATTGGCTTGTTTA
>NW_004444077.1:2345194-2354635 GCF_000243295.1 Trichechus manatus latirostris
TAAAAGGTGGTACAGGCCACACCCTAGGGAAACTCCCTTTACATTGGATCAGAGACGTGACCTGGATAAGTGTGGTGTTATAATCCTACCCTAATCCTCTTTAACATAAAATTACAATCACAAAATGGAGGCCAACCACACAGTTCTGGGGATCATGGCCCAGCCAGATTGATACACACATTTTTGGGGGGACATAATTCAAACCATGACACTATTTGATTAATTTTTTCACTCTTTTTCTGGTATTTACTCAGATTTCAGTTCATTTGCAAGCCTTCCTGGCTACCCTATCTCAAATTTTAACATTTTAGCCCTCTACTCTCTAGGTTATTCTCATGTGTACTAAAAATTGGGAATCACCATCCTAAAGAAAAGGCAGTGGGAATTTAGATGAATTCAACACAGTGTAGCTGATTGAATAAATATATTATTATTTCCCTAGGACTTCAGGTTGAGTGTATTTGTATGTATACCCCTATTTCCTCTCCTCCAAATATGTTTAATATTCATTATCTGGCAACAATATTCCACCTCGTGTTTCTTTTCAAATGACCCTGATAAAATTAACTAACCATTTCACTGAAATTAAATAGTTGGTCTTGGCATGGAGCTAGTACGGTGATGAAATTTAGAGAATAATCAGGAAATACTGGATAAATGGAAACTGAACATCTATCTCCCCATCCCCATTTAGCACCATTGAATTTCAGTTGGGAGAGGAATCACAGTGGGAACAAAACCATCATTAACAGAGGTATATGATAGAAGGTATATTACACTAGTCAGGATACGCTAGGCTATGCTGTGGTAACAAATATTCTCAACCCTTAGTTTCATGATACAACAAAAGTTTATTTTTCACACATGCAAGGTCCATTAAGGTTTGAAGTGACTCCACAGGGGAGCTGTCCCTCCACATGTGGGCTTGGCATTCCAGGCCGCTTTGATATTGTAGTTCCAGTATCTCTACTTGAGAATTCTTTCATGGTCAAAACAATAGGGGAAGAGAGTGAGGGAGAGTCGTATTCTGGTAATTAAGTGCCCATTCCCACAACTCATCGGCCAGAAGTAGTCACAAAGACTTGCTTAATTGTGGCAGCAAGGTAGGATATGGGGTAACATATGCCCTGAAAGGAAGGGAGTCAAGGTGGGAGAACATTAGAAGTCTACTGCCAAAGCTCAATCGTAGTGGGAAGTGTTTCTGGGAAGAGATTGTGATGTGAAACAATGATTTTCACTTGGGTCAATGGAAAAATGGACAAATTCTAGGATTTTCACTATGGCCTCTATTTCTTTCTCCCCCCTCCCGCCATTCATTTCTCTTTTCCTCTCTCTTGCTTTCATTCTCACTCTTTTACCCTCCCTCCCTTTTTTCCTCAGACTCATTTATTTTTCTCTTTCTGGGCAACACTTCTTGTTTGTTTTTTTCTTTATTCTTATTGTACTCGTGTTTTTGTGTTACGAAGCAACTTGAATTATTGGAAGGCTTTATGCTACATGGTTCAAATTCAAGATTATAATGCAGAAATAAACGTGCAGTAGTCACTCATCTAATGACTGATCAGAGGACACTTCTCATGACTGTGTGTCCCTCTTATGATAATGCCCAAACTCCTTACATGGGTTGCAGTACCCTTCTATCTAGATCTGTTTACTGTTTCGCCCCTTCTCTCGCTCATGGTTTCTATATGCAAAAGAATCATCTGGACAATTTGTTTAAAACTTAGGTTCCCAGTCCGCTTTGCAGAGGTTAGAATTCAGTATTATGTGGTGGGGGTGGGGGGTTTGCATTTTAATAAGTGGCTTCAGGTGATTCTTGAGAAAAAGTGCTCTAGAGAAAAATGAAGTACTGAAGCCTAACTATTTACTCCTAATGCGTTCTTATGCAGCAAACCCAAATGGGCTCAGTATTTTCATAGCTTTTAACTCTCAGTGATCTGCAAAGCTTAGCTAAACAAAATGGCTCAATCACTGAAGGCTGCGCTATAGGGTCGATGTCTGAGTAAACTAAGAAACAAACAAAAACCCAAACCTGTTGCCATCAATTCGATTCGGACTCATAGTGACCCTATAGGACAGAGTAGAACTGCTCCATGGGGTTTCCAAGAAGCGGCTGGTGGATTCGAACTCCCGACCTTTTGGTTAGCAGCAGAATGCTTAACCACTGCACCACCAGGGCTCCCGTGTCTGAGTAGTAATTACTAATGACTGTATAAATGATGTGGCCCCAACCCTATGGGCTATAGGAATCAAGAAAAGGAGATTAAAGTTTGGAGCTGGGACTAGCCACAGAAAAATTTGCCACAAGTCTCCGGGATATAAAATATCTTTGAAAGTTAAAAAAAAAAAGAAAAGAGATGTCAGAGAATTGATGGCCAGAGAGCCTACTTGGACAAGCCAAAAAAGTACAGGAAGCAATCATACCCAAGAAGTAAAAAGTGACCAAAAGAAAGATACAAGATGGCAACTACTAATGGAAAGAAATACGTGTCTATCAAGTTCCCTAACTAATCTCTTTCTTACTGTTGTTGGTAAGTACCCTTGAGTTGATTTCAACGCATACTGACCCCACAAGCTATTCCTCTGCCATGTGGACCTTAGATAAGGTGTAAGTTATACAAGTTAGGCTAGTGATTTGTCAGAAGATGGGAAGTGAAAAGATTCCAATCCAATGCAACCTGGGAATCAGATGCAGCATCAACAGAGAGAAAAGAGGATGGTTTAATTGAGGACTTGTGGAAATAGAGTTCCCAGGCACTGCCAAGAATCAATTCATACCATAGATTCTCAAGACATTCTGAGATCCATAATCTAGAAGAAAATGCACCTACCCCAAGACCTCGCTTACATGCCCATTTGTTCAAAGCAGTAATCAATGACTGCAGGTATGGTTACTACAAAAATGGTTACTGGTGAGAAAGGCCTCCTATAAATTCTCATTGTGCAAATGAGCTTAATATCTTATATTGGTAAACTGCTTAATGTAACTTGGTTACAAGAATACTTGTCCAGTGTGTCAGATATTCCCAGGAACGCTCAGTGCTGATTAGATTCTTTAATGACTGAAGCAGTTCCATTGATGAAGAGTACTTTTTTTAATGCTCAATTATTAAACTTAAATAGCTAATAAGTTAAGAAAACATTTTTTTTAAAAAATCTTTATCAACAATTACAAGCTTAATTAAATTCCTTTGAAGTTTTGCAGCAACAGATACAAGTTTAGTATGACTGATTTTTTTGCCCACTTCAAATTCCTTAAACTACAAAATAAATTATATAAAAATGGAATCATCACAAAACATATTGTAACTAATATGTAATCCTATTCTAAAGAATCAACACTAAAGATTTCATTAATTTCTTCATTATTTCTGTACTTGTTCTACCTTCTTAGGTTATAGCTATGTTTATTTTGGTATCTTTATAGTATTTCAGTTACACATTGGACATCTTCCTTGGGTTTCAGGAATCTTTCTAGGTACAGAGAAAAGGCAAACCTCTTCAGACTATCCAAGTTTATAGGATCTGGCTTATCTCCCAGTTGACAGGACTTTGTTATTTCTCTTAAGGTGCTTCCAATCCAAGCCACTGCTTCCTTCTTATAGCTAAATTTAACTCGTTACATCAATGAGACTTTTTAAGTCTACAGTTTTCCACAGGCTCTGTAGTTTTGTAACCTGTGTCTCGCCACAAAAATAATACATTATTTAAGTCTTGCTTGGCTAGTGTTACCAACTCCATTGTTCTATCATTGCAATATATAGCTCTTATTTGTTAGTGTTATAAAAACTTTTACACTCTTCATTAATATTTTATTATAATTTAATAGGATCCATCAAGAGTTTTCATCTCCTGTGAAACAGAACTAGAGTCTGCATACTTACCTTTTCTCTTGAGGACGTTTGGTTAATTTATCTTCTTATAATACAATGTTGAACTCACTTTGTACTTTGTTATGGTGTGTGGTCACTGGTGCTATTTACTTATCCAACCCTCTTCTACCTGGTTATTAGGTGTGTTCGCCAGTGTTGATCAGTCTTTCCTGTTCTTGGTACAATTCTTGCCTTTACTTGGCGTGCTCACAAGTAATTCTTTCCTATTTATACAAATAGAAACAACTCCATACCTATACTTAAGAACAACCATATACTTAACTGAAGTTAGAAAATACTATACACACACACATCTTTACTTTCACATTGGTTCTTTGGTCATTTTACTACCAACGCTGACACTTTAAAAAATACTCTAATTTTGTTTTAGAAATAAAAGATATTCCAGACCCTTCTTAATCTTTTTCCTGCCAAGACATGGAATCAACCACTGTATTAGATAGAACAGGCTAGGCTACGACAATAAATAGACAAAAAATATGGAATGACTGAAACACATTTGAGGTTTATTTCTATTTGTATATTGGTGCAAAACACTTATTTCTGACTGTGGGCCACTCTCCCCCATGTGGTAACTGAGGCACCCAGGGTCCTTCCACCTTTGGGCCTCCACCTGACTGCATCCAACTGGCAGAGGGGAAGAATGCAGAGGAGCCATGCTTGCTTCATGCCTGGCAGAGGTTGACATTATGTCTGCCCACATGCCTTTGGCAACAGTGAGTCACATGGCTACATCTAACTCTAAGTGAGGCTGGAAAATGTAGTCTGGTCAGGTCCCTGGCTGCAAACCTGTTAACAAGAAAGAAGAGAACAGATTGTGCTGGATGGTTAGCAGTCTTTGCCACAAGTATGCTCCAAAAGGTCCAGACTAAAACCTAAGTACTAACAGAAATACGTAAGAATTGACCTTTTTTTTTTTAAGTTTTATTGAGACACATTTGACAGTGAAAGAACTGGAATCAAATTTATTTTTAATACTGGAAGTTGACCTTGACTTTTCCTATGTAGCCTAATGTGTCACTGTTTCTCTATTACCTATAATAAAGGCTTCACCAACCTCTGAGATGGGCTACAACCCTAAAACTGAGAAAGGGGACTATGGGGCCCAGTAACATGACAGGTGTCTTAGTTTCTTAGTGCTGCTCTAACAGAAATACTACAAGTGGGTGGTTTTAAAGAAAATTGATTTTCTCACAGTTCTGAAGGCTGAAAGTCCAAATCAGGTTCTCACTCGGGTTGATTTCTTCCTTGTCGATAGCTCTAGGCATTCCTAGGTCCTTTGGGGATCCTCACATGTCATCTGTCTTCCCCTATGTGTTCCTGCTTCTGTATCTAATCTGCTCTTTTTATAACCCAACAGTGATTAGGTTTAGAATCTAGTTTACACAGGCATAACCTAAACTGCAATTACATTACATTATGGAAGATAATCTGCTCTACCCAAGGCCATCTGATTTAATCACATGATATAATCATAACACCATATGGCCAAGATTTCTAATATATATTTTGAGGGCACACAATTCAATCCGTAACAATAGGACACACTTTAAGGTGTAGGGTCCACATAATCCGTAAGGAAAGATTATAACTGCTATCTAGAGGACATACAATGCCACTTGCTAATCGAATGTGATTTTTACTTTGCTTAGAGTTTCTTATCTGTAAATTGAGAATACAAAAGTAAACTTTTCTTCAATAGGATACTGTAAGGAAGAAGAGTAAATGGTCCTTATTCTGGAAACATAAAGTCAAAGAATAACGTAAATGGTAATGTCCAAGATGAAATTCCTTTTTTGTCTTACATCCCAGAAACTTCACCTACAAGCCCAACATTCAACTCCCTACATAGGTGAATGGGCAACATGAAAAGCTCCCAAAGAGAGTGAACCTAAAGTCCAAGTTTCCAATCAGTAGAATTCACTAGATGCTCTTAAGAGAGAAAAGGCTATGTCTGCCTTGTTCCATATACACAGGGTGGTCTACCTAAGTGGACTATCTGACCTCTCATTTCTGTTTTTACTGTAGTCTGACTCCAGAAATTATGACAATGTAGGTCAGCCCCAGAAAGAGCATTGACTGAATTTCCTCCTTAAGAGTTTCTGGACTGCCAGAGAATTACAACAACGCAGGGCTGATAACCCTCCAATGCCTTCGCGTTTCTTTTAGAGGGGAAGCCATGTCCTGCAAGGGTCAAGGCTGTGGGCTTCTATGACCACTTGGATCTGCTACTGTCCCCCTTGATCTCTGGACTCCAGCCACACTGGCCTCCTTCCTGTTCCTCAAACTCTCCAGGCACATTCCCAGCACAGGGTCTTGGCACTGCTATTCCCTCTTCCTGGAATGTTTTCCTCCAGATATCCATATGGAGAAATGCTTCATGTCTTTGTACAAATGTTACCTTCTTAATGAGGCCCATCCTGACCACCATATTTAGAAATACAATAAGCCTTCCTACCCCTCACTACTCCCAATCCCCCACACCATGCTGAAGCAGATGCTGTTGATATCCTGCCCCTTACCCCTGAGCCCCACCTTTGGATTTTACCTGCAGCTGTGGTGGACAGCTCCCCACAAGCTGACAGATTTCCCTATTAGGCACCTCACATTTCTGTTTCACTTCCTGAGGATTTTCTTCATCACTGAAGCTTGCTGAGCCTGCTGGGGGCAGCCCTGAGGGATGTTGGGTTTAATGTCCTCAGGGGTAACCCTCAACTAATGAGAGACCAAGTTGTGGATAAATAGCCCAAATTTCCCAGCCCTCAAGGGAATGATTCTGAGATGCATTCTACATGATTTCTCAGTGGGTGTCCAGCAGGATTGAACCCCCGTTGCCCACAACAGTAAAGTAACTGCTCATCAATGAACAGTTAATTGGCTTTTCTCTCTTCCCTGTCTCTATTTCTCCTTTTCCTCACATGTGCTCTCTAGGTTCACCTCCTAAATAAACAAATTATACCAAAGTCCTTGTCTCAGGGGCTTCTTTTGGGGGGACCCAAACCGAAACACTGTGTGATGGTTAAGATTGTATGTCAACTTGGCTAGGCCATTATTCTCAGTGTTTTAGCAGGTGTATAATGTTGTGATCACTTCCCTGTTGAAATTTGATATGTGATCACCCCCATGATGGAATCTGCTGAGTGATACTGGCAGAGGCGGGGCCTCTGGCAGCTCATCACCCCCTCAGTTTCATCTCTCTGCCTTCCACCGGTTACTTTCTGCCTGCTCACCTTGCCAAGGTTTTTGCTTGTTCCAGGCTCAGCAGCTGCTCTTGTTGTCTCACCTCTGGTTCTTGGGACTTGAGCTAGCAGCTTACCTGTTGATCTTGGAATTCGTCGATCTTCTCAGCCTGTGAGCAAGAGTCCAGTTCCCTGACCTGCTGATCTTGGGTTCGCCAGCCCCTACAGCTACGTGAATCAGGAGAAACTTTGCAGCCTTGTGTGCTGATCTTGGAATTCATTGACCTTCACAGCCTGTGAGCAGGAGCCCCTCTCCAATCTGCTGACCTTGGGTTCACCAGCTTCTGTGGCTCCGCGAATTGGGAGAGGCCTCTACCCTGATCCACAGACTTGGGACGTTTTAGCCTCTACAATTGCATGAACTGTTTCCTTGATATAAATCTCTCTCTACATATATTTATTCACTTTACTGGTTTTGCTTCTCTGAAGAACCCAGCTTAAGAGACACTGCTTTACATTTTTATTTGTTTATGGCACTTATCGTCCTCTGACATGCTCTGTAACATAGTTATTTACAAGTCCTTTGTTTATTGTCTGCCTCGCTCCACTGAAATGTAAGTCCAGTGAAAACAGGGACCTGTGTCCATTTTGTTCACTGATTTATTTCAGGTTCCTAGAGCAGTGCCTGGTACACAGTAGGCACTAAAAAAAAAAAACAAAAAAAAAAACAAAACAAAAACTTGTTGAAAGAATCAGTGAATGAATGAGGCCTACCTAAATACATTCTTGAAAAATTACCCTGTGCCAGTTTGGATGTTTTTGGCTGCAAGTAACAGAAAACTCAACTCAAAAAGACTTAGAAGAGTAAAATTTATTTTCTCACACAACTGAAAGTCCAAAGTTAGTGTGGAATCAGGAAGCAGGAAGATGGAAAAAGATGTTAAGTGGCCAACCAGCAATGTCCACTAATGTCTTGTGGGACATCAGAAGCCTGCCTTCCCTGCAGGAACTTGGGGGAAAGAAAATAAATTTGTCTGTAATCATTTAAATTTGTTCTATAAATTTATGATAAAGGAAACAGAGTATCTCTCTGGTCAAAAATAAATTTGGTATTAGCTAAAGATTAAAAGGAGTCTCTGAATTGCACAAACAGTTTAAGCTCTCTATCTCTAGCCCAAAGGTTGGCAGTTCCAACCCACCCAGAGGCACCCTGGAAGAAAGCCCTGCTGATCTGCTTTTGAAAGGTCACAGCCTTGAAAACCCTATGAGCAGTTCTACTCTGCACACATGGGGTCACCATGAGTCGGAATCCACTCGATGGCAAATAACAACAATAGATTAAAAATGTTGTTACACATAGAAGATAAGATGTGTCATAAGAAGGCAGAGTGACCAGTCGTGGTAGCGCTTAAAGGGAGCTAAGAGTTCAGCTATGCCTGGAGAAGGTCACTAAATCTGGTCCTGCAGAAGCCCAGGTCTCCCCGTGGACGTGAGTGCTCTCAGAAATGCCCACCTCACTGTCTTCTTATTCCTGCTCACCAAAAAACTTCCTGATTTATGACTCAGCTCCCTGGATACCTCAGTACTGCTAGGGGCCACTGGCATTCTGGTCACTGGAGATTTAAACAAATGAGTCACATGGCTTATGCAGGAGTCTCTTGTGAGTTCTGTAAGTCTCGTCTTTCACCAAAAATCTAATCATCTTTGAGTATATTAATTGCTCCAATTTGGGGCCCTACAAGGAGAGGTAGTATTGCACAGTAATTAAACACACCAGCTTTGGAGTAGGAAAGATGTGTGTGTCTTAGCCGGGTATTAACTCTGAAATTGTAGCAAGTTATTCAACCTTCTAAGTCTCAGGGAAGATGGCGTTAATAATACTCACCATGCAGGCTTACTGTGGGGTTTAAATAAAATAGTGTATAAAAGTGCTTGGCGTAAGGCTTGGTATAGGTTAAGAGGTGCTGGAAGAATAGTAGCTCTTCTGATCAAGGCTGAGTATGAGAACCTTGGTCCACTAGCCTGCAAGGCTTGGCAGTCAGCCAGCCAGTCAGCTTTCCCCTAGCCATACCCCTACCCCATCATGTGGCATCTTTCTTACAAACTTCAGCGTCCCAAAGAAACAGAGCCTGTTTAGGAATGATTGGCTGATGGAGTATATTATTACGCCAGTGCCATATTTGTCTTGATGACTAACTATATATCACAGCAGTAGTTTCCAAGACTGCTTGCTCCATTTGTCATCTGCACAACACACACACACATACACACACACACACACAGAGCACCCCATTGTCCACTCAGATAATCCTTGTCTTCCAGTAGACAAAGACTTATTCAGCACCAACGTAAGAGATGGATCCTTGACA
>NW_004444077.1:2355516-2361862 GCF_000243295.1 Trichechus manatus latirostris
GAGAATCAGAAACAGCATGATGAGCTAGAACAAGTGGAAGGCACACAATCAGGGTGTGGGAAATGGGCAGATGTAGCCCACAGAGCACTGGACCCCCTTTTATGGGGTACACTTGGCAAGACTGGTGGGGGCAGTTTCAAGGAACCAGGTAAGACAGAACCAACACATCTTGGCCAAACTGCTTCTTCAGCCCTGACAGAAAACACTTTATATATTAACAACATTTGTTCCTATCCTCTTCCCCTGGGCATCCAAGGTCAACAGTTGCCCAGTATGAAGTTTCCCACAGTGTAAGACAGATGAAAGCCGTGTGTTCCCTGAAGCTGAAGCGTGGTGGGATAAAGGCAGCTTGGAAATCCTGGAGGCAAGCAAAGTATGAGCACAATAATCCCAAGGATGGAGTATGGACACGTCTCCAAGGCAAGGGGCCAGAAGCGAATACTAGAAACCTGTGAACAGAGGCCCCAAAGAGGAGCAAATAGCAGAAGTCAACTGAGAGTGGTTCTGGGAAATTATTATTTTAATCACCTGCTGTCTCCGGTGGCTGTTAACAGATCCATGGAGCTCAAAGTGCAGAAGGGTCTGCTGCACTGTAAGGGCCAGGGAATAAGTCATTTTCTGTTGTCCTCTGCCCAGCTTGTTTGAGAGATGAGGAACCAGGCTCAGAGAGCTTAAGTTACCTGCCAGGTCTTTGGGGTTTTGAGAAGAAACCCAATGGCCCTTAGTCAGTAGCTGCAGCTTGACTACTCCTACTGACTCCTACAGACAATGTCTGCCCCTGAAACGAAAAACCTCTTTGTTTCTGTTACTTCTATTTGCAACAATAGTAACAATAGTAACCAATAGATACTAATATTGAACCAAAACTTTAGGGATGGTGTCATTCAGGTAGGAAAACTCATTGTGAGTTGATTTGCAGAAATGCTTAGGGAATGGATTTTGGTTGTTTCTCTCCTGGAAGCTCTAAGTGTGCTGTTTTGTTCTTTGGAGTTGCTGGAAGGGGACAATCAGGCTGATTGTCGTTAACAAAGAGCAGCAATATTGAGTGCTGAGAATACTGGGCCTGTTCACAGCCCACAATTGAGGCCTCTAAACAGACCATTCTTTCATTAACAAGTATTTACTAAGAACTTATTATGTCCTCGAAGGGGACTGAATACTAAAGTATAATTCTCTGCTTTCAAGGTGTTAATACATGCATTTGAAACAATGAGCAGCATCAGTTCTGTTAAGTGGTTACTATAAATACAACAGTTCAAAGAAGGTAGAGACTATGAGCTAATACAAGTCCCTTCTTCCTTTTTTCTTCCTTACTTTCTTCCTTCTACAATATCTATAGAGAACCTGTTCCAGGCACTGGGATATTCAGTGAACACAGCAGATAGAGTTCTGTCCTTGTGGAGCTTACAACCTAGTGGGGAAGGCTTCATAGCCTTGAAGAACAAGTAGGATTTAAAAGGCCTAAAGGAAGGAGGGAGGACATTATGACAAGGGCAGCTATAGAAAAATAGGCAAAACTGGAGGGCAGGGGTGGAGGATAGTAGAGGAATAATCGTACCCCCAACAGGATGCTTAATAATACTGCTATGGGACATATGAGCTCTTTTATAAGGAGAGTGAATCAAAGGAGCAATTCAAGCTTGTCCATCCACTTACCTTTGCATTTTCCTTCATTTCTACCTTACTGAAAAGAATCGTTTCTTTCTTGCACATTCAAATTTTGGCTCATTTTTTAACCTTCCTTATACTGTCTGATTTATGTTCATTGCTTATAGGACACCATTGTAGTTCAGGATGCAGCCAGCTATAGTGGAAAGAGCGCAGCATGGGAATTGGTTGACTTAGACAGATGTCTGAGTGTGAGAATATGGAAATACAGGGAGTGGGAGTTACCACCTAAACCCAAGTTCTGCATGAGAACTACAGCTCCTGCCCAACCCTGTGGTGGAGCAACCAGGCACCTCCTCACACAGACAACAATTGCCAATGATGATTTGGCCCCATCAAGCTACATTAATTAACCTACTCTATGTACGCTGGTGTGGGGCTAAGTCGGTTGGGAGAGAATCTCTGTAGTGTGGTCCTAGTCTCCATCTTTGCATACCATAAGCATCTGCAAAGCGATAATAATAATAATAAAAAAGAAGAAGAAAAATGTTCTAGAAGCTGAGATTTCTGGATGAGAGTAGAGAAAGGGAAAACTGACAACTTTTACTTATAGACAGCTTTGACAGAGGAAGAGGACTAAGCAGTCTTACAGGTCAGGCTAATATTTGGGCTGGACTAGAATCTGCAACCATTCTTTAGATAGACCACGTATCTAAGCAGCACTTAAGCTAAGCCACCTACTAGGTATAGCTATTATTTATTCTCCACTGGGTATCTTACATGTGTAACCCAAATGTCAGTTCAGTTTACCTACCTACTTAAGACCCAGATGAAATCAGTCAGAATGACTATTCCATGTCTTGTGAAAGTTCTAAGCCTTCCTTTAAGTTTCTGTCAATTCTTGGGGGACTTACGTTACTTCCAACGAGCTCTCTTTGTTGCACACTTGAGTATCCCAGAAACAAACCTCATCCCCTTCCTTTATTTGGAAGATAAACAAATCAAGTAACTGTCTTAAATACTAAAAACACTTGTGAATATAATAATTATGACTCTAATATGTCAACTAAATAGTCAGCAAAAAAAACTTGAAGTTAAACATTAGTCATTTCCCTTCTTCAAGTGTTCTTCAGCCCGCCCGACTTTGAGGAAATTTCATTAGCCTTTTACCCAGGGTAAAAACCACCAGTTGCCATTCAGTTGACTCTGACTAATGGCGACCCATATGTGTCAGAGTAGAACTGTGCTCATAGGGGTTTCAATGAATATTTTGTGGCCTGTCTTAAATTTAGAGCAACAGTGAGTCTTTGCAGGGTCTTTAGACATTCGGTTTTCCCCCAAATGTTTCATCTCTCCAAGGGAGCACACAGTCTATCAGGCAGAAGTGGCTCAGTGGAATGACTTTTCGTTAGACCATCCAGCAACAGCAAAAAGGGGAGCACTTGACCCTGGCCTGGTCAGTTAGAGATCTACCATCACCTTGGCTACAGTAATTGGTTCAGTGTCAGGCATATGACCCAGGCTGAACTAATCCTGAAGCTCTATCTTCAAGTCTAGCTACTACTCTACTATGTGTAATACTTTGCTTAAGCTAGTTTGAGCTGATTTGTCACTTTCACTAAAAGTCCTGAAAAATACAACAAACCTCCAACTTCAAAACGTGGAGAAAGACCAAAAGTAAGCTGAGCTTTATTTCCTTTTTGCCTGAGTCGTCAATCTTCTGCAGTCCCCAAGTATGCTAAGCTTAGCAGTGATGAAGCTAAAGGTATTGAAAGCTGGGATTCTCCCGTTGGTAACTGGTAGAGCCTTGCTCTTGCAAAACAGAAGTGCAGAAACTATCAGCCTTCAAAATAAATGGAGAATCAAATTCAACTTTAAGAGGCCAATGTCCTGGCTCACCTTTATTTAGCTCTGCCAGTCTTGCTTATACCGTAATTATTAGTAGAATCTAGAATGAAAAACATTAAAAACTCCTTAAAGATATGAATTATGTCTTGCTCATTTCTATAATCCTCAAAATACCTAGGATAATAATAGCCTCATTCACTGAATGTCTACTAGGCACTGTACTAGGTGTCTTCCATACATGGTCTCATTTAATTTTTCCAAAATCCTTTTATCCCCATTTCCCAGATAAGGAAACTGAGACACTAAAAGCCTTCTAATATCATATAACCAGTAAGTATCAGGGTCAGAATTTGAAATCAGGGCTTTCCAATTCTAAGCTAGTGCTCATGAAATTATACTATGCTGCACAGTACTTAGAACAAAATAGATAAGCAATAAATTCTTGTTAAATTGAATTAAAAATCAGAGAAGTTTTGTGAATAGGTAGAGAACAAAAATTAGAAAACCAGTAACTTCCAAATCAACATAAATTGTGTTTTAATTTTTTCAGATGTGTTAGTCTTGTTTCTTCAATCAAAGAAAATATACTCAGACACAAAATCCCTGATTTATATGATCCCTGACTTATATAACACCTTTTTCAAAAGGGATTTGCATACACAGTAGTTACTACAGAAATTTTTATTGAATTGAATAGCTCTCAATGCAATTGGAACCCTTATTGTTTAATGATATCAATCCCTTGGCAGTGGTTTTCCAGTAGTCACATTCTGGAGCACAATCAGTAATTAAGCTCAGTAAAAAAAGAATACAAAGTGCTGCCTAGCCTTACACCACCCCTGCCCCACCCCCCCCACACACCCACACACTAAGAAGGTGCCAATCTTCAGCAAGTCATGCAATTAATGGAATTTTCAACACATCCTTGGGCATATAACAAACCTTCTCTGTCACATGCCTGCCAAGGCCTGTATTCCAACCTGGAGGCTATTGTTTTGCCTTCTACATTTGCCATTAAACACTGCTGACTTCATCAGCTATTGAGAACCTCGACTCAGCTCTCAACAGGTAGGAAGGCTTTGAACTTGCCATTTATGCAGCACTGTAGACTTCACAATTTTCAGGCATTGTCTATGACTTTCTGGGTGCAGGGGCTTAATTATTGGTATAAATGGTAGAGAAGGTGGATATCTGGTCCTTGTAGGAGGTAGGAGGAGGAAAGGGAAGAACTCTGACTCCCAAGAATGGGTCAAGCTTTACGTCTTACCACCAACTAATACAATCAATCTCCAACTTGGCAAAGCACTTCTTAATGTTGACATATGTATTTGATGGTATCCCTGGATGGTGCAAATGGTTAACATACCTGGCTGCTAACCAAGAGGTTGCTGGTTCAAGTCTACCCAGAGGCAACTCGAAGAAAGGCCTGGTAATCTACTTTAAAAAAAATAAATCAGCCATTGAAAACCCTATGGAACACAGTTTACTCTGACACACATGGGGTTGCTGTGAGTTGGAATTGACTCAACTGCAACTAGGAGATGTATTTGACACCTGGTGACAAGAAGATAGGAGCAGAGCAGTTAAGGAAGGAGGAATTTTTTTTAGGATGAACTGATGCCCATGCTACCTCTGAAATCAGGGAAAAGAGGTTTGGGAAAAGCTTTTACCCACGTCAGTATTAGAAGAAGAAGAAGGAAAAGGAGAAAGGGCAAAAGAATGTGAAATGGAAGGGGGAAGGGAAGAAGAAAAAAGAAAACAGAAACTCTTCTTTGAATTTGAATTCTATGACAATCTCCTGGTGGAATTGTCAGTGCCAAGAATGCAATCCCAGAAGCAGTGGTCACAGAAACAAGCTTTGGAAGAAATTACAGGAAGTCTGGAGACTGAGACCTTGTTTGGCCAGTAACTAGTCACTAAGTCTCTGAGCCTTGGTCTTCATCTGCTACTTGAAAGAGTAGGACCAAATCAGCTCTCTGCAAAAAAAACATTTTTAAGGTTGCAGAACTGCATCTTGTGCAAAAGCACAAACAAAATAAGTAGGTAAAAGGTGAGCTGCTTTTGCAGAAATAGAGTCTGTCCTCCTTATATAACCTTCCAACCACCATTGCACAGGGAATCTTGAAGGATTCCAAAGAGGAGTTTGAAAACTTCTGGTTTAATGATTTATAATGGCCCTCCCAACATTAATATTCTATGACCAGTGATCTGTATCTGGGTTCTTACAGTTCTCTAAGGAGGTAGACTTTGGTGGTAATGTTTTGGAAAAACCTGTACTCCCAGCCCTGACCCAGTGTAGAAACTAGCAGAATAGACTTGTCACAGATACTGGAATAGGCAGTTACAGTCCTGCTTTGCAGATCCATCATACAGATGATAAACTAAGCAGTTTATTTCTCACAGAGGACAACCAATGGAGTCATTCAGGACCTGGTTTATGAGTGTCTTAGAAAAAAGACTGGAAGTCAGCTACATTGCTAATTTCTAGACATTCAAGAGGTCTTCCTCTTCAAGCAACCGAAGAGAAACTTTACTTCCTGGTAGCTATCTGAAGTTGGTAATTGCAATCATTTATACCATGACTGTGATCCATAGATTAGTTTAGAAAGACAGTGTCACTGGTTCCCAGAGTAAGGGCACAGAACATATGATCTAGGGATCCCTAAAAACTGGAGAATCCAGGAAGACTGTATGTGTGTGGCTGAGGAAAATGAGCCATCAGTTAGGGAATAAACTGCATGTTGTTACAAGGGATATTTGTGCTCTGAGTCATCTGTCCACAATATAATCTGGTGGAAAAGATACTAAGTCTCATTCATAACTAGAGAAATGCAACAGAAGACAATAATGAGGAGGCGGGGCCAAGATGGCGCAGTAGTCAGACGCTTCC
>NW_004444077.1:2371177-2372374 GCF_000243295.1 Trichechus manatus latirostris
GAGTCAATTCTGACTCATAGTGACCCTATGTACAACAGAACAAAATACTGCCCAGGGCTGCACCATCCTCACAACTGTTGCTGTTTGAGCCCATTATTGCAGCCACTGTGTCAATCCATTTTATTGAGGGTCTTCCTCTTTTTTGCTGACCTTCTACTTTACCAAACATGATGTCCTTCTCCAGAGACTGGTCCCTCCTAATAACACGTCCAAAGTATGTGAGACGTAGTCTCGCCATCCTTGCTTCTAAGGAGCTTTCTTGCTGTACTTCTTCCAAGACAGATGTACTCATTCTTCTGGCAGTCCATGGTATATTCAATATTCTTCACGAGCACCATAATCCATAATTCAAAGGTGTCCATTCTTCTTTTGTCTTCCTTATTCCTAGGATATCTATCTTCAAGTGTTCCATTTCATTTTCCAGCTATTCTACTCCTATGTATTTATGCAAGAAAAAGGGTAGCAAATGTCTATACAAAGATTTGCACATGAGCATTCATGGTAGCTTTATTTATAATAGCCAAAAACTGGGGATAATACAAATGTCCATCAACAGGTGAACAGATAAACTTTTGCATATCCATACAACGGTATACTCTCACAACAAAAAAGGAATGACCATTGATATACATTGATGAACTGCAACATAATTATGGTAAGTGAATAAATCCAAAGGAAAAAAAGTACATACTATATGATTCCATTTATATAAAACTCTAGACAAAAGTCTGGTTCCAGAAAGTAGATCAGTAGCTGCTTGTAGATTCAGGGAGGGTCCTCAGAGTGGGAACAAGGAAGGATTATAAAGGGGCATGAAATAACTTTTATGAGGCAATAGAAATATACATTAACTTGATTGTGGTGATGATTTCATGGGTGTATACATATGTTAAAGCTTATCAAATTGTATACTTTATATATGTGCAGTTTATTATATGTCCATTATACCTCAACAAAGCTCTTAAAAATAAAAGAGGTAGGGCTATATGTGCTAATATGGTACCTGAACTATAATATTAAATGAAAAAAATATAAAGCAATATGAATGATGGAATTCCTTTGTGTCACTTCTTAAAAGGTGATCTTAATTAAAATGTATATTGTTATATGCATAAAATTTTATGGAAAGATAAACAATAAATTGTTAACAGCAGTTATCTTCGACAGAGAGCTTAGGGATAGAAGGAATTCTTTACC
>NW_004444077.1:2375012-2376240 GCF_000243295.1 Trichechus manatus latirostris
TGAGTGGCCATCTAAGATATTCCACTGGTCCCACCCTATCTGGAGCAAGGGAGAATGAAGCAAAGCAAAGACACAAGGGCAAGATTAGTCCAAAGGACTAACGGACCACAACAACCACACCCTCCACCAGACTGAGCCCAGCACAATTGGATATTGCTCAGCTACCACCACCAACTGCTCTGACAGGGATCACAATAGAGGGTCCCGGACAGAGCTGGAGAAAAATGTAGAACAAAATTCTAACTCACACACACACACAAAAAAAACAGACTTACTGGTCTTACAGAGAGTGGAAGAAACTCTGAGAGTATTGCCCCTAGATACCCTTTTAACTCGGTACTAAAGTCACTCCTGAAGTTCACTCTTCAGTCAAAGATTAGACAAGCCCATAAAACAAAATAGGACTAAATGGGCACACCAGCCCAGGGGCAGGGACAAGAAGGCAGGACGGGACAGGAAAGCTGGTAACTGGATCAAGAAGCTTGAGAGTGGTGACATGCCGTGGGGTTGGCAACCAATGTCACAAAACAGTATGTGTATTAATTGTTTAATGAGAAACTAATTTGTTCTGTAAACCTTCATCTTGCAAAACTATAGTCCATGATCCATTTTAAGTTAATTTTTGTATAAAGAGTGTTAGATCAAGGTTGAATTATTTCAAGGGTATTTACTTGTATTTAGGGGAAAGAAGCAGGGAGAAGTGAGTCTATGACATCTTGTCCAACTTTTCATTTTTGAAAAATTAGTGTCGTTTTTAATCGGGGCAAAACCAAAAAACTTTGCGTTATTATCATTTCACAAAAGAAGATACATTTTAATACCTAGAAGTGTTGAGAGGACATAATCTCAGAATAAAAGTAACGCTTTTGTACTGAATAAACTTAACTTCATGAAAAACTCACTATATTGTTTTTGTCTTTCTCATTTCTCCTTGGACCTGTAAAAATTCCATTGTCCACTCACACCAGTCAGCACCATACTGTATAAGAATCAATGTCCCAGCTGTCCAGCTTGATTTGGAAGCACAGTGGAGAAGAATGGGCATAGGTTGGAGTACGGAGTCTTGGGTTCAAATCCTGTATCCCTTATCTATCAGCTGGGTGACCTTGAGAAAAGTCATCGGTGGAGTAGCGGAAAGGGCTAGACTTCATTGTAGACAAGCCTAAGTAGAAATCCCAACTCTATTACCTAGTAGTTATGTAACCTTACCCAAGTGAATAAACGTCTC
>NW_004444077.1:2377325-2380260 GCF_000243295.1 Trichechus manatus latirostris
TGTCATTTTTTACTGACCCTAGCTTTACCTGGTTAATGTATGGCCACAATGTCTTCAGAAGTATTGCTTTTGGAATCTCACAGGCAATTGACATATTTGACTGAGCACCTGTGTATAATGCATCTGGTTCTTATGATAGACAAAGTTGGAAGAAGCAAGTTAGAGAGAAATTCAAAGTCCTCATTTTCCAGCGCTTGCCATCTCTTGGGGGAAGTGGCCTTACCTGTGAAAAGGTAGTCCACCCCACCAGTGTCCTTTGCTCACTGCATATGTATAAATACAGAGCGGCTTCCAAAGAGAGTGAAAACATGTCCAAATGGTGGCTGGGGAGCGGCTTCCAGCAGGAGAAGACAGAGGAAAATGTTGTAGGAGACAGGGTGACGCAGTGAGAGGTTGAGAGGCAGGATATACCAGGTGTGCACTCTAGAGGTGGTGGGTAGACCAGTCAGCCTGGAGTGGAGATGTCACGTTGAAAAGAATCATGAGAGCTAGGAAAGAAGTGGATTGGGTGCTCCCTGCAGAGGGCCTCCAACATCAAACTAAGGAGTTTGGATTGTATGCCATTGGCAGGGAAGCGCACTGAAGGGCTTTGAGTAGGGCAGTGATAAGCTCCGAGCACAATTTTAGGAAGATTCCTCTACAGTGAGGCTGGAGACAGGGGAACCACGAAACAGTTACTGCAGTTATTTTAAGACAAGAGCCTGAACCAGTATGGTGTCTGAGATGGTAGCTTGGATACAAGAAGTGCAGTGAAACAAGAAATGCCAGGACTTGGCAACTGGATGTGAGGATAAGAACAAAGGAGAAGATAACAAGGTTTAGGACCAGATGACCAGTAGTAGAATGGAGGTGATCGAGCAGAAGTTGTAAAAACAATTGAGTGGACCTGGTAGTGCAATGGCTAAGTGCTCAGCTGCTAACCTAAAGGTTGGCAGTTCAAACCCACTCAGCCGCTCCATGGGAGAAAGATGTGGCAGTCTGCTTCTGTAACGATTACAGCCTCGGAAACCCTATGGGGCAGTTCCACTCTGTAACATGGGGTTGCTGTAAGTCGGAATTGACTCAATGGCACACAGCAACAACAAGGGAAAGGGTACGTAGGGGCTTTGGAGCTGAAATACCAGTTTTTGCTTCTTTCTACCTGTGGAGAATTGCTCAAGGTACTTATTCTTTCTGAATCTCTGTTTGCTCCTATGTAAAACAGAGGTAAAAGTACACATCTCAAAGGGGAATGGTGAAGATTAAGTGAGAGAATAAATAGAAAACTCTCCAGCATAGTCGTTGATCCATTGTAGAAGCTCCACAACTGTGATTCCCCTTTGCCCCTTTGCCCCTCCTCCAGCCCCAGGTAGCAGCAGACACCGTATCTTTATCTGTAACTTACCTCAGCACTTACCAGGATTTTAAGCAGTGGAAGTGGGCTCAGTAACTCTGACAACTTAAACTCTGCAGCATGACCCAGAGAGCTGAAAAAAACATTAGTCAATCACGTAGCAAGTCAGGGTCTAAATGAAGTGCTATTTTGTCCGTCTGCTTCTTGTTCTAAAATGCTCCTTGACTGCAACATCCAATCCACACACATTCCATCGATGGAGCTTAGGCCCATTGGGGGCCAAGACTTCTGGCTAATGGATCCCTGAACCTGCTAATATTGTTGTTGTTGTTGTTAGGTGGTGTCCAGTCGATTTTCAACTCATAGTGATCACGTGTGACAGAGTAGAACTGCCCCATAGAGTTTTCTAGACTGTAATCTTTATGGGAGCAAATCACCAGATCTTTGCCCCTCAAAGCCACTAGGTAGTTTTGAACCGCCAACTCTTCGGTTAGCAGTCAAGCACTTAACCATTGCACCACCAGGGCTCCTTTTCTGCTAATATTAGAAGCTAACAAAAAGAAAATTTTTCCAAATAGGTTACTAAGAAGTGAAGCGATGTTGCCAGTCTCCCAGACCTCACAGATTGTGGAGGGAGATGGGCAAATCTGGACTTGAAATTCAAGGCATTCATAGGAGCTGTCAGGCAGGTATGGGCAAGGCAAACTCTAAACAGCAAGAGAGGAAAAAAGAAATAAAACTGACTACCCTCTGCTCCCCTTCCTGGGGAGAGAGGCTGACCCGGGTCAGAAGGAAAGCGGCCAAGCTGAGTGCGGGTCTAGGGCACAATTTGTCATGACTTTCATGTTCCAGCAGACAAGTGAGTGCTACATTTGCCTGGACACTCTCTACCTGGAAGAGACTTGGCACTGGAGGGAGGCAGGACCAGGCTGGTTGGGGGAGGACAGAGGGTAGATGCATTCTGCTGCCTCATTGTCCCAGCATTGGACAGGACACTGCCATGAACCACCCCCACAGCCCAGAACCCCTGGGGGGAAATCTTGCTGGAGAAGGGAGGGCATTGATAGTGCCCACCTAGAACAGGGAGGGCCAGAACAGTTTGTATATCTACCCTCCCGGCTGCTATCTGCCAATTGGGGATGTCAGCCCTGCAGTACTTTAAAATCACTCGATGAGTTCTCTGTGGGCATACCTTGCTGCTGTCTGACTCCGGGAAAATGAACAGAGATTAACTCGGCACACCAGATCCTCCATGAACCAGCTCAACCCAAATCTCCAACCTCAGAACTGGCCTCAATCCCATTAAACTGTGTTATAACAAGTAACAAGACTGTATACTACCTACAGTGGTCTATAGGTATGTTATGGGGTTGAATCAGCACAAACCCCCTATGAAAGAGTGAAGACATTCTCCCCCACTTCATAGGTGGGAAACTGAGGCACACAGAGGCTATGAGCTTGCCAAAGAACACACAGCTAGAAAGTAGAAAGATTTGGATTTAAACTCACACAGACTGGGATCTGAACTGCCACACCATGTGGCACCTCAGAAAGCCTCCCCTGGGCCCCGCTTCCCCTGGGGCTGGGAGCCCTGCCCTGTGC
>NW_004444077.1:2380536-2386382 GCF_000243295.1 Trichechus manatus latirostris
GTAAATCCATGCTTCCCCATCCAATGACTGAGCACAGCGGGGATATCATGGCAGCCTGTTCCCGAGACATGCGGGACTCCATCAGTCTTGACCACATTTTCTTAAAACTACACTGCAGTTTAAGGCCTTCCTTCCTCCCCTCTTTCCTTCACAGAGTTCAGAACTGTATTGGGGTCTGACAGCTCTCCCAGCCTCCTCCACTCCCTCCCCATTTTGCCTCACTGGTATTTCTCCCCCTTCCCCCTCCCGCCTCTCACCTCTCCTTAAATGTCTTACATATCTAATCTTGGTTTAGGGTTTGCTTCTGGGAGGACCTGGACTAATCAAGTGGTACAAGGAGTGGGTCTTATCCTTCAGGATGCAGTCTACGCAGTAAATCACAAACCCATATATGATGCTATGTCCCCAGTAGGGAGAAACATGGGTCTTGGAACCAAGGAGTGGAAGCAGGGGTGACTCCACTTTCCACTTATCCCAATAATCCTTCCTACCACCACAACTCTGGGCTCTGAGGGGTTGGAAGTCCTGGTCCCCAAAGAGGGCATACTTTTGCCAGGGGACACAAGGGTCCCATTGAACTACAAGCACCAGCTGCCACCAGAGTATTTTGGATTCCTTGTATCCAGAGACCAACAGGGGAAGGTCCCCGTACTGGCAGGGGCAATTGACCCTAATCAACAGGAAAAGAAAGGGCTGATTTATACAACTGGAAAAGGACAAATACATGTGCAACCCATGTGATCCACTTGTGATCTAAGAGAGAAAATTGGACAGAGGTTGTGGAGAAAGAATGTTGGGGTGGGAGGAGCAATCTATCATTCTCTATCCCGTGTCAGCACTACTGGCCATATGGGATGACTCTGTAATAGGGTCAGCTATTCCTTGGGGCCACAGCAAGTCTATTCTTGGAGGATAGATAGTGTGTTTTGCATACAGTGCCTAGCGTATGGTATGTAATCAACATATATTGCCTGAATGAACCAATGCTTTTTTGTTGACGGTCATTTCATGACTGAATCAATAAACCAAGCTCTTATTTTCACAGAAAGGAAAAAAAAAAAAATTCTGATTCTTTCCAAGTCTCATAGCTCTGCACTGAATGAGACCCATTTCTTTGCTTTGAGGAAGAATTTTATTTTTTCCTCTTTTTGAAGTCTACCCAACACATTTAGAACCAGCTGAAGTTCAGAGAAACCTATAATGATTACCAGCACCAAACCGTCTGAGATCTGTTGTTTCCTGATGGCTTCGGGTTGGAGTTTTAATTACTCCCAGGTACTACAACTGCAGTCCCTCACCTCACACCAGGGGAAGAGTGGGGTCTTGGGTTGGGCAGAGGAAGCTGATCCCTGGACTTGCCTTTCTCAGGAATGCTTAGTAAACTCAAGTTCATGATGCAGACAATGGGGATTTTTCTGTCAAACACTATTGTAAAAGTCCTTGACACAGATTTGAAAGAAGTGAATTGAAATCCCAACTCCTCCAATTCTCAGCTGCATGACTCACTTTAACTGTATTCTCATTTGTAAAATAACAACAATCCCATTGTCTTAGTTTCTTAGAGCTGCTATAATAGAAATATTATACTTATTGCCATCGAGTCAATTCAGACTCGTAGCAACCCTATAGGACAGAATAGAATTGCCCCTATAGGGTTTCCAAGGCTGTAATCTTTACAGAAGTAGACTGCCACATCTTTCTCCTGTGGAGCTGTCGGTGGGTTTGAACGCTTATCCACTGCACCACCAGGGTTCCTTGAAATACCATAAGTGGTAGCTTTAATGAACATAATTTATTTTCTCACAGTTTAGGAGGCTAGAAGTCTGAATTCAGGGCAACAGCTCCAGGGGAAGTCTTTCTCTTTCTGTCAGCTCTAGGGGAAGGTGCTTATCTCTTTTCAGCTTCTATTTCTCAGTTACTTGGCAATCTTTATGTGGCGTGAGGTCTATCTTCTCCCATCTGTGCTTGCTTCTGTGACTTCTCTGCTCCTTTTATATTTCAAAAGTAATTGTTTTCAGACACACCCTACACTGATACGTTCTCATTAACATAAAAGAGAAAACCCTGTTCCCAGATGGGATTACATCCACAGGTATAGGGGTTAGGGATTACAGGACATATTTTGGGGGAAGAGAATTCAATCCATAACACCCATCTTGGAGGATTGTAATGAAGATTAAATGAGATGACATCTAATAATAGCTAACACTTATATAGTGCTTAGTCTGTGCTAAGCACGATGCTAAGTGTTTTAAGTAAATGATTCAATTCTCACAACAATTTTATAAGTTAGGAACTAATATTATCTCTGTGTTATAGATGAGGAAATTGAGGCACAAAGAGATAAACTACTTGCCCACAGTCATACAGCTGGTAAGTGGCAGAGCTGGGATTCCATCTCAGAGCCTCAGTTCTTAATCACGCCAAATCAAAAAATCAAACCCGTTGCTGTTGAGTTGATTCTGACTCATAGAGACCCTATAGGACAGAGTAGAGCTGCTCCATAGGATTTCCAAGTCTGTAAATCTATACAGAAGCAGACTGCCACATCTTTCTCCCTCAGAGCAGCTGGATTGGAGAACTGCCAACCTTTCAGTCAGCAGCCAAGTGCTTAATCACTGTACATCCAGGGCTGTTCTTAATCACCCCACTATTTCTTCTCGATAAATGTATGTAAATTCAAGGTGTTAGAATTACAGCATAAATATTGAACAGCACATGATACAAGTTAGAGGAATCCCTGGGTGGCTCAAAGGGTTAAGCACCCTGCTACTAACTGAAAGGTTGGCAGTTCTCGAATCTGTCTAGAAGTGCCTTGGTGAAAAATCACAGCCACTGAAAACCCTATGGATTGCAGCTCTACTCTAAAACCCATGAGGTCACCATGAGTCTGGATCCACTCAAGGCAACTAGTTCGTTTGTATGTTTGTTTTTTGTTTGTGTGTTTGTTTTTTATACAAGTTAGAATCAACAAAGAGATGATGGAGCAAGGAATTAAAAACATAAATATCAACCTCCTCTGACTTAATCTCAACTACTGTTTATCTTTGCATCACATCGCAGCCACAAGCAGAGCTCACCCTGACTCCTTTCTTGGAATCAGAAATCTGCTGAGCTAATCTGGTTTAGGCTGTGCTCCTGGGTCTTCATAAGATTGTCTCGGCTCCCTGAAATAGCTCAGTACGAGTTGGAATTGACTTGACGGCAATGGGTTTTTTTGGGGGGAGTCATCTCAACCCACCTGTTTCAGAGCATTTTTTGGAATCTAGAGCTTTTAGCTGTTTGCATTTAATGTTTATAACAATGTGGTTTGTTGACTAGAATCTTTAAGTCACTCTTTATGTCAAGGACAGAACCCCATCAATTCAAGTGAATTTCTCACACACATTAGAGCATGTTATTAAAAGCCTGGGCTTTGTACCCAGATAACCTGATCTGAGAGACTCAGATAGAGAGAACTCCACTGGCTTTCTACGTCCTGGATCCAGTTGCTTTCAGAGGCCCAACAGCCCTTCTGTTCCTGAGTTCTGTGAGGTGTCCCTGGATTCTTAGAATTGGGAGGGTAAGACTTTGGCAGGTGGACATGGAGGTGAGGGACAGTCCAAAAGAGGGAAGTGGGTTAACAAAGGTCTAAAGGTACAAGGGGAGATCATGCTTAGAAAAATGTATCAATCATATGGTTTAAAAACAAGGCAAATGAAAGGATTTACAAGGAGTGTATCCAGGCTACGCAGTTTAAATATTTCTTCTGTAGGCATTGGGAAGTCATAAATATTTCTGAGCAGTGGCGTAAGAAGGTCAGATAGGCATTCTAGAAGGTTTTCTCTGTAGCAGAATGAATAATGCAGCACAGGCAATTGTAAAAATCTAGGACAGAACAGTAGAAATGGAAAGTGGGAGACAGTTCAAGAGATATCTATCAATAGAATTCAGCAGCTTGTGGCCTGGAGAATGGTGATGTCATTAAGGGATGGAACAAATGAGACAGCCTATGTTAAAACACATGGCTAACTCTAAAACATGAGACATTCATAAGGGGGTATTGTCACTGTTATTCTGATGCTCATCTTCTACCCAAGATCTTTCTCTAAAGAGACAAGTGGTTTCCATTCCTAACAGCTTTTTCTCCCCCTGTTATTTCTATTTCCTTTTCTTTTAAAGTTTCAGAAAATTGTAACTCTGTCTTTTATCCATCAAAGAATCTGTAATTTCCAGGCATCTAATCCAAAAAAAAAGTTACTATGCTTTGCCACAATCACTTCACATAATCTACTTATGAATATTTCTTTACATCTCTCTACTCCTGTTCAAGTTATTTTTGTATCAAATAAATTGTGTTTCTTCTTTAACTGGTCTCCTTTTTGTGCACTTGTCTTCTTCCCGTACTAGACTGTAAGACCTTAGTAGAAGATATTGTTTCCTTATTATATTTTCCTCCCTTCTGTGCCTTATCCACCCTTCCTGATTGACGTTTCTGTGCCTAGCACACTGCTGGCTCACGGTAAATGTTTAATAATGTGGCTTTGTCAAAAATCATGGCAGAGGGGTACTTACCCCTATTCCATCTTCAACTCAGATAAGATTTAGCTGAACATTAAAAAACCAAAAAACCAAACGCAGTGCCATCAATCTGACTCATAGCGACCCTATAGGACAGAGTAGAACTGCCCCATAGGGTTTTCAAGGAGTGCCTGGTGGATTCTAACTGCTAGACCTTTTGGTTAGCAACCATAGCTCTTAACCAATACACCACCAGGGTTTCCATCTGAACGTTAGTGCTCTAAAAATGTAAGTTTGCATTGGGCAAATAATTTCTTAGAGATGGCCAAGGTAGGAGGAAAACAATAGAGAAGAAACAGGTTGACTATTTAGATGTGGGAAGAGCATGTGAATGAGAGACCCTATCCAAGACAAAGGGAAAGAAAAAGAGAAGAGAAATGGTGAGTTGGAAGTACCAAAAAAAAAAAGCAAATCCATTGCCGTCGAGTTGATTCTGACTCATAGGAGGGATTAATTCCTCTGAAGAGCAGGAGCTGGAATAAAATCATGAAATCCTTGTGTTGTTAGGTGCCATAGAGTTGATTTCAACTCATAGCGACCCCATGTGACAGAGTAGAACTGCCCCATAGGGTTTTCTAGGCTGTAATCTTTATGGGAGCAGATCACCAGGTCTTTCTTCTGCGGAGCTGCTAGGTGGGTTCGAACTTCCAACCTTTTGGTTAACAGCTGAGCACTTAACCATTGTGCCACGAGGGCTCCTCATGAAATCATACGATCATAGAACATTCCAGTTGAAAGGAGCTGTAGAGATCATCTCATCCAACATCTCATTTACAGACAGGAAATTTGTAGAACTGAACCCAAGGACCTCTGGGCCTGGAAAAAAGAAAGAATAAAGGGAAACAACTTAGCTATCAGGAGACTAAAGGAAGAAAAGTTTTAAACTGACTTGGAGTTTTTATACTTATGGATATCATTTCTCATGTCTTCACACCTTGGCCTACCATTACCTCCCAATATTTCTCTTCCTGGCACACTCATCCTCATCCTTCCAGTCCCAACTCAAATGGTGGCTCTTCCGTGAAGCTTTCTCCACTTCCCCAGCATTGTTCCCTCTTCCTCTGGGCTCCCCAGGTACTTCTACAGCTCCCATCATACCACTTGTCATACATTATTGTACTGTAGTTCATATGAGAGCACTCCTGTGACAGCCTCATAGGCAGAAATTGCATGATATTTACCTTTTTATCTAACCCAAATGTCTGGCACAATGCCTGCCAGTTTTTCCATAAGTGACTGTTCAACTAATGAATGAATGAATGAGCCATTGGAAACTTTGCTTTCTC
>NW_004444077.1:2387197-2388332 GCF_000243295.1 Trichechus manatus latirostris
TTTTTTTTTCTTTTCACCTTCAAATCTACTATTACTAATTTATTGTGTTTATTGTTTATACTCTGTCACTAAAACATAAGCTGTAGGGGGACAGGAATTTTTGTCTGTTTTGTTCACTGCTGTATCCTGAGCCATCGAATAGTGGCTGGCACATATGTAGCACTAAATATTTGTTGAACAAATGGATGATTGGATAGATGAATTAATGTTTAAATGCTTTAGCATGGTGTGTATGTTTCCTTGTAGTATCTTTGCCATTGCACTTCCCATCTCATCTTGCTCCATACCAGTGGTTCTCAATAGGGGGCGATTCTGCCGTCCAGGGAACATTTGGCAACATCTGGAGACATTTTTGGTTGTCGCAACAGGGGAGAGGGTGCTACGGGTATCTATCGGTAAAGGTCAGGGATACTGCTTGAACCCTACGATCCTCAGGACAGCGCCCCCCACCCCACAAAAATTTCCAGCCCAAAATGTCAATACTGATGAGGTTAGGAAGGCCTGTTCCATTCAATGCCCATACTATCCACTCCAACCATACTGAGTTATTTATAGTACCTCAAGAATTCTCTCCTTGTTTTTAAACTTGCGTGACAAAGTGCATGCTAGTTGTCCACTTCAAATGCTCTATTTTGTTTATCTGATAGAAGACTACTCATTTGTAAAGATTCAGTTCAAGTATCACTTTTTGCTAGTTTTGCTGACCTCTCAAGGCAGAGCAAAGTGCTCCCTCTTCTGTATTCCCTTAGCGTCTTGTCCATTCCTCAATTGTACAACTTAACCACATCATTGTAGTTGTGGTTTTCTTTTAACCTATCTTTCAACCCTAAACTGTGAGCCACTGGAAGTCAGAGGCTGGTGTGTTACTCTCAGAATCCCCATTAATTAGCACAGATCATAGAAATACAAAACAAAACAAATTCATCGCTGTTATCGAAGTCATCTAGTGCTGCTCTAACAGAAGTACCACAAGTGGATGGTTTTAACAAAGAGAAATTTATTCTCTCACAGTCCAGTGGGCTACAAGTCCAAATTCAGGGCATCAGCTCCAGAGGAGCGCTTTCTCTGTCGGCTCTGGAGGAAAGTCCATGTCATCAGTCTTCCTTTGGTCTGGGAGTTTCTCTGCACAGGAACC
>NW_004444077.1:2388605-2390045 GCF_000243295.1 Trichechus manatus latirostris
CATTTTTTGGGGGACACAATTCAATCCATGACAGCTGTCAAGTCAATTCCGACTCATGGTGACCCCATGTGTTACAGAGTATAACTGCTTGATGGGGTTTTCTTGGCTGTAATCTTTACAGAAGCAGATCTCCAGGCCTTTCTTCGATGGCACTGCTGGATGAGTTTGAATTGCCAACCTTTAGGTAGGTAGACAAGTACAAACCATTTGTGTCACCCTGGGACCTTCATGGAAAATAGAAGATGTTAATAAATTCTTGTTGAACGGATGCATGAATACTTCAGGTGGTGGTAACATCATAAGATCCTTCCTCCAGATGACTTCAGCTCAAGTTATTCTCCTTCATTTCTGAGCTATGATAAGCACTTACAATCTGTGCCACAAAATATATGTATAGTAGAATACGGTTGGCACTGTGAGGAACCCAGGAAGGTGCTGGATTTGCTTTGACTAACTTCAAACAGCAAACGTCAACACAAGTAGCAGAAATTAATCTGGTTTAACTTACCATGTGAAGAAACCTGTTAGGCAGCCTAGCCCTGGACCTACAACTTGGAGAACGGCAGCCATTCACGTGCCTATGGCTATAGCATCAATCAAGGCCATGAGAGGCTGGATACTCATCTGTTAGTCACTTGACTAGCTCAGGTATGAAATATGTTCTTCCCTCATTAGCAGCATCAGTTTAAATACGGGCTCTTTATTTGGCTAAAATCCAATAAGAAAGGTTCAAGTTGACCTTTTGAATGTAGCATTGCCCCCAGTTCTGAATGAAATGAATGAAGCACTGAGTACAATATTATGCTTACTAAATATTTATTATAATAAACAGAAATATTCATTATTTGCCTTTGAACTAGACAAGTAAATTTTGCCAGCAACTGGATGCAAACAATTAATAAACATTGATTAAAGCACATATTCAATGCAAAACTCTGTGTTACAGGCTGGGGAGAATGCAACTCAATTGAATCAGGTTGTAATTTAAAGTCTAGCTGCTTTTCATGAGATTACATTTTCAGCAGCAACCTGTTTATTCCCTAAGCAGTCCACATGTCCTAGTGACAAGATAAACACCTGGCTCTATTATCACTCATCATGCAATCATCCCACTCAGCTGTTGCCTTCTTATTTCTCACAGTATCCCAGGATAACCTCTGGGGTTCAAATTTGCAAGTTATGTGGGCTGATCAGTTAAAGTGCATTTAAGTGTTCTAACTCTTGGTAAGTGGTCCAGCTTGCTAAAGTCTCTGGTTAGGCTTGCCTGATAGTGATAGTTAACATTTACTAAGCACTTACTTTGTGCCAGGAACCATATAAGGACTTTGAAGATCTGATCTCATTCAGTCCTCACTTAGGTTTGAGGTCTGACTCTGCTGCTTAATACTGCCACCTTGAGCAATGTATTCCATTTCTTTGAGCCTCAATTTCCTTAACTGT
>NW_004444077.1:2391060-2395843 GCF_000243295.1 Trichechus manatus latirostris
AGGGGAGCAGGTCTTACAGTGAATGCTTTCTTCCTGAACAGGATTTGGTGTGCGATTTGAGAAATCAGGGCGAAGAGGTCTGTAGCTGCTCTGAAAACAATAACTGAGTTCCACTGACTCCAAAACTTGAATATAATGTGGCAAATGCCTCAAGAGAAATACAGTTAGGTTGCTGATAGAAAGTAAGAAGTTATTGATGACATATGTTAGAGGCTTAGAAAAATATTTTTAGAAACGGTGATATTTAAAATCGGTATTAGACAGAAAGTATTTTATCAGACAGAGATGGAAGCAGAGGACAGTTCATCTCCTCATGTATATATTCAAACACACAAGAAAAGGCTTATATCCTTTTTATAGCCTTATAGCCACATACATCCAACACAGAGGATTATTCAACTCCTGATTCTATGCCTTACAAACAGAGAGAACTATAGTTTAAAAAAAAAAGAAGGAAAAGGAGAAGAAGGAAGACGAGGAGGAGGAGAAGGCAAGGAGGAAGGGGGGGGAAGTGGTGAAGCATGTGGGTTAGAGAGACAAACAGGATAGAAGGAGGAAGGTCAGGAAAGGAGAATCATTGCTTTTGTTCCACTGCTCTATAGCTTTGCCTGCAATGATATATGGCATTTGAGACAGAGCTAGCAAGTTAGAATAATAATGAGTGAACATTTCTGAGTGCCGTTTGTGTTCTGGGTACTCTAAGTGCTTTTTATATATTAACTTACTGTTTAGAATGACCCTATGTGGTAAGCACTGGTTATTTCCTCATTCTATAAATAAAGGAACTGTGCTCAGAGTGCATAAGCTAAGATTATACAGCTAGGAAGAGGAAAAGCTAGCACTCTCCCCCAGGCTATTATTCTCTAGAACCAAAATGCTTATAATCACTTGCTATATATTACATCACAAAAGTAGCCGAAGACAGGTTGCGGCAGATTTACAACAAAACAAAACTTTCGTTCCTTCTTTAGCTCTGTGTCAGTGCAAGGATTTGCCAGTTTCAGGAGGGATATCTTCAGACCTACCTCTGTTCTCTCAGCCAGGAACAAATGCATGGATCCACAGAACCTACAGGTGTCAAGCTCCTGGGCAAGATTCTAGGTACCACAGATATGGCATCATGAAAGAAACAAATTCTAGAAACATGGCAAATTGTGGCCCATGGGCCTCTTATTTTTCATAGAAAAATTCTAGCCTCTGGAGAGCTTAGCCCAAGATAAAGTGGACAAAGTGTCAATGAACCAGAAGTTTACATAATTCACCCAAGAAGCAGCAAATGCCGCGATTTTGGTGGCTCCTGGGTGGTTTCCTTTGATAAACGGAAAACAACAGCATTTATCCCCAGCCAAATAAATCTGTAATTTCTTTCCCCTTTATAATCCAATTCACTGGAGTGCCTTGGTAGTTGTCATAGCGTGGCAGACAGCGTCTCAGATAGACCCCAGTGATCTTCACCTTCTGGTGTTCAAGACCTTGTGTAATCCCCTCCCTTTGCTCTTACTGACTTGCTTCTAATGACTAGAATACAGCAGAAGTGATGAGATGTCACTTCCGAGATCAGCTTGTACAAATACTGCACTTCCATTTTGGGCGCTCTCACTACTCTGTCTCTCTCTCACTTTCTCTTAATAATCCACCACCTATAAGTGCCCCTGGGTGGCACAAATAATTTGCACTCAACTACTAACCTAAAGGAGCCCTGGTGGCACAGTGGTTAAAGTGATCGACTGCTAACTGAAAGGTCAGCGGTTCGAAACCACCAGCAGCTCCATGGGAGAAAGATGTGGCAGTCTGCTTCTGTAGAGATTTACAGCCTTAGAAACCCTGTGGGGCGTTATGAGTCAGAATCGACTCAATGGCAGTGGGTTTAGTTTGGTTGATTACTAACCTAAAGGTTGGCAGTTCAAACCCACCCAGCAGCACTGTGGAAGAAAGGCTTGGCAATCTACTTCCGTAAAGATTACAGCCAAGAAAATTATGGAGCAGTTCTACTCTGTAACACATGGGGTCACCATGGGTTGGAATTGACTTGACAACAACAGCTTCATTCTTTTGTGTTAGCGAAAAAAGGTTCATCTATTCTTTGTTTACAAATGAACCCTCAGAGTTTAATGTTTAACACAACAAAGGTTTATTTCTCACTTACACCACAATACAATGCAAGTCAAGCAGCCCTCCCCCATCTTTGAGCTCTGCCATCTGGAACTCAGGCTCTCCAAGGTCACCACAATAAGAAAAGAGAGAGACGGAGGCAGCTCACCTGTTGCCTCTGCCCAGAATTGACACACATCAATTATACTCAAATGCTATTGGCTAGAAATAGTCACATGAACCAATTTCACTGCAAGGAAGACTAGGGAATGCATGGGAGTAATTGGATATTTGGTGAGTACCAACTGTCTGCCCTACCACCCTAGTCAGAGCTTCCATTATCTCTGGCTTGCATCACTGTAATAACCTCTTTACTGGTACCTCAGCTTCCACTCTTACCCATCATTTAGCTCTTCTTTCCAGAGTAATCTTTTTGACTGAAGATCTGAAAGGTGGTCATTGCCTTCCCATTGTTCTTAGGATGTTAACACAATTCCTTAATATGGCCTGCAAAGTCCATTTGGTCTGGCCCTGTCAGTTTCTTTAGTCTCGTTTTGCTTCACACTCCCCTTCACACCTCCTTGCTTTCCCCATTATAGCCACACTGGCCTTCCTGTCCCTCCAACTGGCTGTGTTCCTTCCTGAGTCACACCAGTCAATAAAAGCAGGTCTGGATTTGAAGATTGAAGAAGGCAACGAATCAGGCTTGTTTTTTTTTTTTTTTATTGACTTAACATCAGTTTACTACTGTCCGACAAACAAGCAGTGTGGAGGATATATACAAGATCGAAGCTGGAACAGAATGGACTTCGTTGCCTATTTCTTCCCTAATTCCTCCCAGGAGGCATACCTGAAGTGAGGTTGTCCATTTAGCCACTCACAGTGAAGAATACCCTGGGTCAGAGGAACTCAGACTTGAGGCTTACTGCATTTTAAGCCACTAGGCCCGAGAAGAACCACATTAGCACACACTAATCTGTTGCCATATAAGGAATTTTTTGCTGCACACCAATGACATACTTCTCCATTCTATTTCTTTCTGTGTTGTCAGGCCTCCCACACCTTTCACCAAAGGGCTTTTGCATATCCTGTTGTTTCTGTCCAGAATATTCTTCTCCCTTCTCTTCAGCCAGTTAGATTCCATTACTCATTTCTGATGTCTCCATCTCCTACAATATAGCATCAGTCACCTCCCCTCTGTAGCATTGTCACATTTGAAATTTTACAATTCTTTAATATTGGCTGTCTTCCCCACTAAACTATAATCTTTCTGAAGGTAGGAGACATTCTAGCTTTGATCATATTGTACGCCTAACCCCTATACAGGGCTGACACATGGTGGCTCTCAAACAAGTTTTCTTGAATGAATGCATATGGAGGATAATGCTCTCCCTGTCTCTTCTCCCTTTTGAACCCATTCTGCATAAACAACCATCCATTTAAAACTCAAATCTAATCACGTCATTTCTTCCCTAAAAAGCCTTCAGTGGTTCTCCATCACCCAACGAGGAAGTCTAAGCTGTGAAACATGGTTTGTAAATAAGGTGACCGTATGTCCAGGCTCATCCTGGAGAATTCCAGTTTATGCCAGTAGTCCTGGTGTAATTATTAAAAGTGCCCTCCTTTCACTCTCAAAAATGTTCCAGTTCTGATGAAAAATTTTGTGGTTACCCTATACAAGTAACTTGCAATATCTGACACCTTACTGACTTTGCAAATCTCCTTGCTTTACAATTTATGCACAAGCAACCTCAAACTGCTTGTAACTCTCTGCCAACCCGCCATGTCGTTCCTTGCCTCCAGGCCATTGTTGGCACAGTTCCTTCTGCCCAGAATTAACCTCTCCTCCTTTCTGACTCATCCTGTAAGAGTCAGTTCATTTCCTGACCCTTCCAGAGAACCTACCTTGATCCAATACCTTCACCCCATCCCTAAGGCCAAGTTAGGAACCTCTTTCCTTGGCTCTTCCCAGTCCTCTAATCCTCTTTACATTATTCTATTATTGCATTTTCACATTGAATTATAAATGCTGGCATGTATCTGTTGTCAATCCCCAACCCCCATACACACACACATACCCTTGAGAACAGGAACTATGTGTTACTCGTCTTTGCTTGCCTGCTGTCTGGCACGTAGTCAGCTCACAATAATTAGTAGTTGAACAAATAAGTATTTTTGAAGATTTTATTTCATCAGCAAATGAAATTTAGCAAATAGTCCATTTATTCTCCTAACTTCATTAACCCAAATCGTTTATAACTTCTCATCTGAATTTCTATTCAGCAGGAGCAAACCAGCAATACCCCCACTGAGTTAATATAATTACAACCAAAACAAAGAAGCCTGATGTTTAAACTAGCTCGTGTTCCCTTATGTTAATCTTTTTTAAATAATGAAAGTAGCTCTCATGCTTCCAAGACTGTAAACTTGATCTAGTCCACCTGCTTCTTTTTCTTTCTTTTTTGTCCCCATGAGAATGCTTGGGCCCTAACCTTCAGTCCTCCCCCCACCCATCCCCGTCTCACATCTCCTCTCTGCTTTACCTGCACTGAAATCTCCTAAGTTTTATCTGCGAAGCACATGGGCACAAACCTGATTCAGATGGCTTTTAAAAATGTTTAAATCCTTATACTAAATGTAATTCCAGCGCTGAACTGCCTTGCACAGCTTGCTGAAATAGGCTTTTCAAAGG
>NW_004444077.1:2396297-2397915 GCF_000243295.1 Trichechus manatus latirostris
AGCTGGTGATTCAAACTGCTGACCTTTTGGTTAGCAGCCAAGCTCTTAACCACTATGCCACCAGGGCTCCATTTTTATCATAGTGTTACTTAAATAAGAATAAAAATAACGCTGGGTATAAATTCCTTGAGCTTATAGGTCTTATAAAACTAGAAACCAAAATACATTTGTAAATCAAATACAGGCAGAAGAAATTAAATACAGACAAATTTACAAATAAAATACAAGTCAAACTACAGACCAAAACCAGTAAAACTCAAATGATCGACAAGAGTTTAATGTGATAGTTGATGTTGCTTATCAACTCTAAACCTTTATTCCTAACATAAATTTGGTAATCTCTGCCTCAGTACTCTGCCCAGTTCTTTTGTAAACTCTGTGAGGTTTCATGTATTAAACTGCAAAATAGAGACAATTATACCATATAATAAAGGGCCCCATAATAATACCACTTAACAAAGAGTCAGAAGTCAGTTGAGTCATCTGAAAATAAAGGGGAAGTGAAAGATAGCATGCTTTGCCACAAGGAGCTGTTCAAGCCATCCGGGTCAGGATCCCATGGGGAAGTGGGTGGATTCTGAGAACATGCAGAGCCGTAGGGGACCATGTAACAAGATGTAGCATGGAGTTAAGGAAGAGGCCATTCTCCCTGCCTTTCTTGGGGCCCATCGCCACTCCAGGCCTTGCAAATGGACAGCTTTGGAACCACTCGAGACAATCATCTGGCAAGGGCATTATTATGCTTGTGATGGTACCTCTGCATTGGCCACAATGTGGCTTCTGCATCTGGCAGGCAACAGCAAGGAGGGCCAGAACTAGAAAGGAAGAACAGGGCAGATGCCTTCTGGTGCATGCAAAAACAGACCAGGCAGTGGGCACATATGAGCACCTGTGAATAATTGAGAAACACTTTGAGGGAAGTTTAGAGTCCTGGTATCATGCGGGTGAGATTAAGCCATTATAACTGAGGCATTAGAAGTCAACTTGAACATACCATTCACAATGTCAAGAAAAACTAAATAATCCACAAATCAATTTAACAAGAAAGATACAGGGTCAATAATGAATAAAACTATGAAGTCTTATTGAAGGACACGGGAAAAATTCTGAACATATTAAAAGATAAACCGTATGTTTTGCTGTGCATATTCTCAACAACAACAATAAAATGAATAAAATTTAGGAAAAAAAAATACCAATTTCTTTCTCTCTCTCTCTCTCTCTATATATATATATATACACATACATACACCATATCAATCCTTCCAAAATTAATGTAATTCCAATCAGAATCCTAATTTTGGTAACTGGATAAAATAAGTTTAAATTTGTAATGAGAGAATAAATATCTGAGACTAGCCAATTAAAACAGGAAAAAAGAATCATGAGGGCAGACTTGCCTTATCAGATATCAGAATATGTTATAAAACCATTATAATAAAAATATGGTGTTGGCTTAGACTAATGAAATAGAAGAAAAGTTCAGACATAAATCCAAGTATGCATGGAAACTTAATATAATGACAAAGGGGACATTTTAACTCAACCGGAAAAGGAGTATTTATTTAATGCTGCTGACATAGTTGGTGATCCATCGAGAAGAAAACAAAGAAAGATT
>NW_004444077.1:2398925-2406270 GCF_000243295.1 Trichechus manatus latirostris
CTGAGCCCTCCTGATAACATGTCCAAAGTCTGTGAGACGGAGTCTCGCCATCCTTGCTTCTAAGGAGCATCCTGGCCGTACTTCTTCCAAGACAGATTTGTTTATTCTTTTGGCAGTCCATGGTATATTCAACATTCTTCTCCAACACCACAATTTAAAGGCATCAATTCTTCTTTGGTCTTCCTTATTCATTGTCCAGCTTTCACATGCATATGAGTGACTGAAAAAAATGAAATATTATGCAGCTATTAAAAAATGAAATTATCTACATCTATTGACCTAGAGAGAAGTCCATGATGTCTCATTAATTAAGGAAAGTAAGTCACAGAGTAATAGTGTAGTATGGTTCCATTTTTGTAAAAGCAAATATTAACCGTCCCTTCCTCATATATATTATGCATGTTTGTGTGAACAAAAAAGTGCAGAATGTGTAAACTTTGTTGTTGCCGTTAGCTGCAGTCCATGGGGCAAAACACTGCCAAGTTCTGCACCATCCTGATGATTAGTTGCAGATCAGACCATTGTGATCCACAGAGTTTTATTGGCTAATTTTCAGAAGTAGATCTCCAGAGGTGTATTGGCTGGAATCGAACCCAGGTCTCTGGCAGGGAAGGCAAGAGTTCTACCACTGAACCACTACCCCCGTCTCCCCGCTAGTGCAACCTTAGGGTGTGGGAATTGAAGAGGGTAGTGGGGGCAGAAATTACTAACTTCCATTACATATTTTTGGATTGTTTTATTGGGTAAATTGTTCACATATAGCTTTTACACTTCAGCACATTAATAAAGAAGATAATGTTTTCAAAGAAAAGGTGACCTCATAGACTGATTGGGCTTGGGCTCGTGAGTCATGCACTATTATTTTTATAGAGGAGTTGGGACGAAAAATGGATTGGAGGGAAGAAAAGCAGAGGAAACGAAGGGAGGAAAAAAAGAGGGGCTACCTGGGTGCGCTTCTCTAGGAAGCCTTTCTGGGGATGCTGAGCTCTCTCTGCCGGTGGGCTAGCTTCAGTGAGCTGCTGCCTCTCATTATCCAATTCTTTTCTTGTAATTTCTAGGCTTTGCACACCGCCTACTTAGGTGGTCTAATTTAGGCCATATGCACACACTTGGGGATGTGTCTGTTGCTGGTATATAACATTCTCACATTTAGATTCCTTAATAGTCTTCATTCGAATAATAGTTCAGGCAGATGAAAAAGTGACCGTGTTTGCGTTTGATGTCTTTCAGCCAAACTCCACCACCCAGGAGCCAGCCAGTGTCTGGGGAACTTGGCCAGGCTGGACTCTGGCAACTAAACAGCCATTTATCCTCTGCCCCAGCTGAGCCTTTCCAGGCCTGACATAAATTTATATAGAATAAAATTTAAATGAGGAAAATACTTAGGGTGATGCATTAAATTATTTACATTTGTTCATCCCCAACAGTGAAACAAAGCATCAAGGATGCAGACCCAGAGAAAGTATCTTCCCATTGAAGCACAGAAGAAACATCTGGATTTTATTACCATTCTGAAATGTTCTAGAAACCTAGCCGGGGCACTGAAGACAACACAGGACTATTCTTGCTTGTAAAGATCTAGTTAATTTAATCTGGCTGCTGTGAGGGTTTAGAACTCTGAGTTTTTTAGAAAGGCAGGAGTGAAGGTAGGGAAATATGACGGAGAAGAACTCTTGCTTGTCCCCTCGTAAGATCTGAGAAAGGAAGCACATCCTTCTTAATACCAAATTCTTACCATCTATCTGTTTCTGAAGGCTGCACATCTCTGGGGAGTCAAGTGTTCTGTGGTAATTTAAGTCTGTCTCCTCTGTCCTGGTAAATGGAGGGCAAGGAGACTTAACTGGCCTCCTTGGTTTTGTCTCATCATCAGCTTGAGCTGACTAAAGAATACGTGACTGTCAATGAATCTATAGACCTCTTTCCACAGAGATATACATTGGAGAGTCAAGGAAGACAGAATCATTTTAAAAACACAGAGGCCCAAATTGTTAGGAGACTTGCCCAAAGAAAATAGACAATCAACGGTAGAATCAGACCCAGGATCCCTGGTCTCCTGAATCAGTTTCTTCTGGCTTGTGGCTTGGAATCCTCTTACTTGCCTTTGCCAGGTAAATGAGGAGAGCACGCTGGGCAGAAAGAACGTTCTACGTGTAGCAACAAGGTCCAAAGCAGCATGGAATGTTTGGGAACGTTGGAAGTTTAATACAATCATGACAAGGGCACAAGGGATGTTATGGAGTGGCTGGAGAGTAGGTTGTAAATCAGTCTCGTAAGCAGGTTAAAGAGTTTGGACTTGGTCTTCCTCAGGACTGTTTCAATTGCAAGTTACAGAATCCCAAAACTAAACTAAGTTAAGTAAAAATAACAACAGCAATAACAGCTAACATTACTGAGCACTTAACTATGTCCCAGACTGCAATGTCCTAAGTTCTCTGTATGCATTGTTATTACCAGTTGCCATCAAGTTGGCCCCGACTCATGGGGACCCTACATACAACAGAACAAAACGTTGCCCAGTTCCTCACCATCTTTACCATCGTTGGTATGCGCAAGTCAATTGCTGTGGCCACTGTGTGTTTTGAGTGCCTTCCAACCTAGAGGGTTCATCATCCAGCACTATATCAGACAATATTCTACTGTGATCCATAGGATTTTCATTGCCTAATTTCCCGAAGCTGATCTCCAGGTTTTTCTTTCTAGTCTGTCATAGTCTGGAAGCTCCACTGAAACCTACCCACCATGGATAACCCTGCTGGTATTTGAAATACCGGTGGCATGGCTTCCAACATCATAGCAACACACAAGCTACCACAGTACAACAAACTGACAGATAGGTGTGTGGCTGCATGCATTATCTCATTTAAACCTCACTACAATCTTAGGTGGTAAGTATTATTATAATGCCTATTTCAGAGAGAAGGAAACAATATGCAAAAAGTTAAGTAGTTTTGTCCAAGGTCACATAGCCGGGAAGTGGCAGCACCGAGATTCTCACATAGGAAATATATTGACTCCTGTAATTGGTATAGTCCACAGGTAGGGTTGGCTTCATGTGCAACCAAATCCAGGAGCTCAAACAATATCAGGAGGTTCTGTCTTGGCTTTTTCCTCAGTTCTGCTTCCTCCCATGTATTCCATCCTCAGAGAGAGTCTGTGCATGTGAAGAGAACGAGGCCACTGGCAACCCTAAGACTTATCATCCAGAGCAAGGGTAAGACCATTTCCCTCCCAACACCTATACATCAAATTTCTGCTTACCCTTCTCCCTCTTAACTATTCTGGAAGGAATCACTGTGCCCAGGAGCATGGAGTACCTGGATGGGGCTAGAATCTTGATTCTGTGCCTAAGAAAGGGGTTGGGGCAGAGCCAGCCACATGGAATGGGCTTCCATGAAAAAGAGAGGATCCTTCCCCAGAAGAGATGAGGAGTTGCCAAATAGATGGCCCACCAGAGGGTGTAAACAAGGGACCGGCATGATCAAGTTTGCATCTTAGAAAAGTTGGTGTAGAAAACGGATTAGGAAAAGTATAAAAACTGTTGACAGGGAGGCCATCTGGAAAGCTGACTAAATTTTCAAGGTGAGAAACTAATCGGAGGCTGTGGTGAGGGTGAGAAGGGAATGGATTCAAGAGGTGTGTAGGAAATAGAATTGGATATGGGGCCTGAGGAAGAAAGAGGGGTTAAAGGCAGAGATTGTGTTATTAACTGAAATTGAGAAAATAAGAAGACAAGCAAGTCTGCAGGGGAAAGGTAAAACAATGCTTTCGTTAATTCAGGGGCATGTTATGTTTGCAGACTGTCTGCCTTCCTTACTAGATAATAAACTCCCTGAGCTAGAGAGCATATCTGTCTTATTCACTATGATAACCACACAGTACAGCTATATGAGCCTTGGAAACCCTATGGGGCAGTTCTACTCTGTCCTATAGGGTCACTATGGGTTGGAATGGACTCGATGGCTGTGGGTTTGGGGTTTTTGTATAGGTACATGAGGACATTGGTGGTTCAGTGGTAGAATTCTTGCCTTCCATGCAGGAGACCCGGGTTCAATTCCTAGCCCATGCACCTCAAGTGCAGCTTCCACTGGCCAGTCAGTGGAGGCTTGTGTTTTGCTCTGACACTTAACACGTTTCAGCAGAATTTCCAGACTAAGACAATCTAGGAAGAAAGGCCTGGCAATCTACTTCTGAAAATCAGTCAATAAAAACCGTATGGATCACAACAATCTGATGTGCAACCAATCATGGCCATGGTGCAGGACTGGGCAGCATTCTGTTCCATTATGCATGAGGTCATCATGAGCCAGGGGTCGTCATGAGTCAGGGGCTGACTTGGCAGCAGCTAACAGCAACAACAACAATAGCTACATAGTTCCTGACACGTAGTAGTCACTCCATTGCTAAATAAACAAAAGTAGCCATCAGATATCCAAGCGTATGCACGAGTTAGGTAGTTGGAAGTTCAGATCTGACCACAAAAGAGCATTCTGGCCCAGGGGTGTGAATTTGGGAATCATCAGGGATACAGGCAATAGAGAAAAACATGGGAGTTGAGGAGACTGTCCAGGGAGAGTGAGGAATGAGCATAGAATGCCCATAGGTAAGGGGCTGGCAGAGGAAGATGAGTCTGGAAATCACTTGAGAAAGGAATGGTCAGAGAAGGAGCACAGGAAGCAACAGGGTAGCAACAGAAGACCCAGGGCAGAAAGACAGTGAATGTATGGTGATGAGAATCTCAGCTCTTCCACTTACTAGCTGTGTGACTTTGGGCAAGTTACTTCTCTATGCCTCAGTTTCCTCACCTCTAAAATGAGAATAACAATCCTGACTATCTCATTACAGTTGTTGTGGGAATTAAGAAGTAAATAAGCACATATAAAGGACCTAGCACAGTACTTGGCTCAATATTTACCGAAGGACTGAGTAATATACGTATAGTACTAAATGCCACAGGCTGGCCAAGCAAGATGAGGAGTAAAAGGTTTCCACTAGATTTGGCAAATTGAAAGGAGTTGGTCCCTTAACGGTAGACAATCTGCAAAGATGGGAATGAAAGCCAGGTGGGCTAAAACAAGAGGTGGGAGGTAAGGAAATAAAGACATCATCCACAGTAATTTTTCTCCTTGGCAAGCAGCAATAGCTAATATATTTTGCATATTCATCTGTCTGTATCCTCAACTGGAAGGTAAACTTCATGTCTACATGAATGGTTATACATCAGCCTTGTTAAGCAGATTACAAAGTTTGGACTTGATCTTCCTTGGGACTCTTTCAACAGCAAGTTATAGAAAGTTAAGACCAAACCAAGTTAAGCAAAAACAATAGCAACGGCAATAATCTGTCCTATATCCCCAGTGCTTAGAGCACTGTCTGTTCTCTATGTCCAGGGCTTGGAGCCCGCCGTCACAGAGCTGATGCTCAGTAAGTACCTGCTGAATGACAGAAGAGATGGATATCCTGACACTAGAGGACAGGAACCAAGATTATTATTCCTAGCTCCACCCCCTCCACCCAGAGGTTCTCACGTAGGACTGTACATCAGAGTTGCTTGTGACACTGTTGTTTGTTTTTAACACCGATTCCCAGGCCCCTCTCCACACACTCCCTGAATAGAAAGCTGTGGTTGGATGGAGGGTGGGGGTTGAGGGCCAGGGAGATGGGTTTGTTTTATTTTTTTTTCCAAAGCTCCTCCAGTTATTGTGATACACATCCATCCCTACCTTAGAACTTACTAACCTATACCCTAGTTTGATGTGTAACTTAATATAGAAATAAAAAGAGAAGTTTCTAGAAATAAAAAGAAACACAACTTCAGTCATTGTTTCTCTCCACAGGATCTGAATCAGAATTAAGTTTTTTTTTTAATGTGTTCATATTTGACAGTTGAAAAATGTAATAAAATATTCCGCAGGAAGCGGCTCAAAGGCATTCTCTAACAAGGAAGTCTGGGTAGAAGGGATGGATTGGGCCTCAGGAAGAAAAGAAAACGCCCAGCCAGCAGGTTTTCCCTTCGCCATGTAAACCGGTCAGCGATCACAGCTCACACCTGCCCTGGTACTGCGCACAAAGGAGCCAATTGAGAGGGGCCCACGCCCCCCCACGCCCCCCACCCCCCACAAAAGGCACAGGAGCCTGGACAATGCAGGCGCAGAAAGGCAGGAAAGCAGACAAACGATCACACCAAATTATCTAAGCAACTAAGAAGGAATTCTCAGAAACACTGGGCTGGTGTCTGATACTATGAACAAACAGAACTACGTATTCAAAGAACAGACAAAGTGGGATTGCTCAGGGAAACAAAAGAAAACATTTTTGCCCGAGAAGATCATGGAATCTGGTCCCTAAAATTAGGACATATTAGAGTGAAATGAAGGGATCCATTTTATCAGGAATTTGTCTTAAGTCTCTGTGTAGATGGACTGATGTAAATCGGCAGCCTCATCTCCCACTGCGTGGCCTCTGCCCCCATCACACACACCCTGCCCTCTAAATGCACTTACTTCACCTTCCCCAGGACAAGCGGCAAAAGCGGTTTCATGTTTTCTGTGCCTAAATAAACATTGCCCCTTTTCCATCCAACAGAAGCCACTCATACTTCCACACCTACCTCCAAGGTAATCTCCTCTGAGGACCCTTCCCTGATTCCTCAGGCAGAGGTAGTTTGTTCCTCGTCTTCTCTGTGCCTCTGCTACTAAGCACTAATATCCCCATTTTACAGATGAGAAAACCGATGCTCTGAATGTGCCAAGAATTTCCTTGAGGTCACATAGCCTATAGCAGTAAGCTGTATGACTCCAAAGTCAAGACTTTTTCCTTAAGTCACACTGCCACTCTTTTGCTTCTTTATACTTTCTGGCACATTAGATACTCGATAAATGTGATAAAAATGTATCAGTGTTATTTCTACTAATTATAAGTCTCTTGAGAATAGGACTATGCCTTCTGCTTTGAATCCATTCCTGGGGCTCGCTCAGGATATGTACCCTCTAAGCTCTCCATAAATATTTGAAGGAGATGGTTCAAAATGTGCATAAACAGAATGGACGCTGCAACACCTGTGTAATTATCATGTGTTTATTAAAAACAAGTGGACCTGTTAGCTGGTTGCTACTGTAGAAAAAGCAACTCTACATCAAATACATCAAAAGGAAATCACTCCCTAACACTCAAATGCATAATCATAAGCAACATTATCCAACAGGCAAGCCAGTCAGCATCTTATAAATATGGTTTTCAGGCATCACATCCTGCCAAGCTTGTTAGGATATAGCTTTACTTCAAATCAGATATCCCATAGGCCTTACAGAGATTCTAACAGAGAAGAAACAGTGTTGAGTAGCAACTG
>NW_004444077.1:2407427-2409527 GCF_000243295.1 Trichechus manatus latirostris
TTGAGTAGGGTTCACAGGATGAAGGTGAGTGGCCTGCTGGGTGGATATTTCCAGGCAGAAGGAACAGCATATGCAAAGGCACATGCAAAATGAAAGAAGGTCAATGTGGCTGCACAGCTGAGAAGTCGCTGGCAATTAAGTGTTACATGCACAACTTTCTCTCAAGGTCATGGACAGAATAAATGTATTTGAATAGTGTCTTTTTAAATTTGCGCTCTGGAAAACACTTTGTTTCTACAGTTAATTTTGTATATTACGTTTTATTTTCGTCTTGACCCAGCAATGAGAGCTAAGTAAGCAACATGTGTTCCCTTTTGGTTTAACCACACATAAAGTTAAGGTTTAATTTAGTGTCCAACTGCAAGAATTAGGTCATCTCAGTTGCCTCCTAACATTTACTCCCTTACTCATTTTATAAGATCTCTGTTCCACTTTTATCTCTTATTTCCCTGTTTTATTCTGAAAGTTTAAAGGGCCTTTAAATTCTTTGGAAATTGGCAAGACATAAATCCCAAATATGTAAAATAAAATATATTGGTGGTGAACAGCTTAATTGGTTAGAATCTGGTTCAGGAGAGAGAATGGGGTTGAAAGAAGGCTGGGCCCCCATAAGGGGGAAGAATCTTGAAAGAGATTGTTCACAACCTTTCCTTGAAATTTCTTTCCATTCGAAATTGCTAATACGGTGACATGACGTGACTCAGAGGGAAGGAGTTGTGGAAGAGGCAATGTCCAACATAACCTGTTTACATTGGCTTTCTTGGTTTGAATACTGCCAGGATGAGATGGAAATGGTGTATTAGCACTTCGGAGCTTCTAGAAGAGAAGAATGTGTGTGCTGAGACTCCCAAATCTGTCTGGTTAATCAGTCATTTTCTGAGGTTGCTTTTTCAAATGGCTGCTGCATTTGTTTGCAAGACAAAGAAACGAAAACAACAGTGAGTTTTGCTTGTGGGCTTGTGAGTCTGGCCTCATCATTACAGCTTCCAGAGCAGTCTAACATTAACCTGTCTGAGAGCAACAGGGAGAACTGCAAAAATATTTGGACACACTTCTTGCTTTTCCATCAGCTCTCCACATCTGGCCCTTCTCTCTGCCACCAATTCTCCAAAATCATTCATTCGAAGCGCCTCTTATGATGCCAAGTACCTCAGGAAGAGTTGGGGACGGTAATGAAACCAAACCTACTCACTGTCCCATCTCTCTCCTGCCTTCCTTCCACATTCCCAGAATGAACCCTTGAAAGCCGACATGCCCCCTCGGCCCTTCCTGCTCAAGCAAAAGCAAGGCAATAGCGGACTTTCCCAGCTTGTCAAAAGAGGAAGATTGTGTTAGAGACCCCACAATGGAAAAAGCCTCCCAAAGACACTATTATAAGAAGAAAGAGGTAGGAAGGAGTGGATGGGAAGCGTGTACATCTCTCTGACTTTTGAATTTTTTCCCATCTTCTGCTCCTAGTAGGGAGAAAATAAAGACTTCAAGTTGAATTTGAAGTCTAAGTTGAGAGGCTTGTTTTGGAAACATGAGATTGATTCTAATAATGAGAACTAATATCCATATGGTAATAAAATGCGCAGAAAGCTTTTCTATGCATAATTTCAGTGAATCCTCAAGGCACCTCTGGGAGGGATGTTATGACGGCCTTTCTCAAGATGAAGAATGGGGGGCTCAGGGAGTCTTAGTAGCCCTGCTTGAAAGTCACCAAGTGGGGGCTTTAACCCAGATCTTTGTTTCTTATCTAAAATCTGGGGCTTAGGCCCCTAGCATGTCACTGCCCCCAGTTGAAGCAAGACTGCCATGTTCAAGCTTGCAAATAACATCTTAACTCAGTCTGCTTTTTTCCACACAACGCAGGCAGAGAGTCTTTGTGGAAGGGAAGAAACAATCCTGGGAAGGAATTATGATTCCTATAAACAGAGAGGAAATGGAGGTTCAGAAAAGTTAAGCAAATTGCCTCAGGTCATGTAGCTAGAAGTAGTGGAGCTGGAATTTGATCCCCAGTCAGTCTGACGCCAAAGTACAGATGCAGAAATAGCCCTGCCCCAGCAGCAATAAGATGAAGACAGGGGCTGCTGCAGTGCCAGGAACAGAAATACCACA
>NW_004444077.1:2412547-2413696 GCF_000243295.1 Trichechus manatus latirostris
CAGCCAAGAAAACCCTATGAGACAGTTCTACTCTGTTGCATGGGGTCACTATGAGTTGGAATCGACTCCACGGCACCCAACAACAAACTTTAACAACCTGAGATAAAGTTTGGAAATAATGCAAATTCAACTCTACTACTAAATTTGCAAGGACTTGGCATAGTCTCTCAATCACTCATTCCTAGAGTATGTCCCCTGTTTTGCACTATTCTTTGATTTAATATCAGAATCATCCATTTTTCCAGCATACTAGAACCCTCTGGCGTTGTAACTGCCTGCACACTAAATTCTGTGCCCAGGTGCAATTACATCAGAAACCTCACCCTTCTTGGAACTCTTCAGATCAGCATTCAGTACAATGAAGCTATTTCTTTTGCTTTAAAGGAGCAAGAAGAAAGAAGGGATATGTGAAGGAATCCCATATATATGGAAATATCACACTTCAGTTCCAACCAACCCCTTCAATCATCTTAATAACAAAATAGACGGAAGCGCAGCCCTGGAAGAATGATGAATTTTCACAGGCATTTGGCATGAGAGTAAAAACTCACATAATTAAATGATTGTTATTGTTAGCTAGAGCCCTGGTGGCACAGCGGTTAAAGCACTCTGCTGCTAACAGAAAGGTTGGAGGTTCGAACCCACCAGCTGCTCCACAGGAGAAAGATAAGGCAGTCTGCTTCCATAAAGATTTACAGCCTTGGAAATCCTATGGCGGCAGTTCTGCTCTGTCCCTTAAGGGTTGCTATGAATTGGAATTGACTCAACAGCAACAGGTTTTGGGTTTTTATTGTTAGCTACCATCGAGGACGTGAAACAAGGGATATTATTGCTGGTGTCAGATGGATTATGGCTGAAAGCAGAGAATACTAGAAAGATGTTTACCTGTGTTCTATTGACTATGCAAAGGCATTTGACTGTGTGGATTATAACAAATTATGGATAACATTGCAAAGAATGGGAATTCCAGAACACTTGATTGCGCTTATGAGGAACCTGTACATAGATCAAGAGGCAGTCGTTCGAACAGAACGAGGGGATTCTTCATGGTTTAAAGTGAAGAAAGGTATGTGTCAGGGTTGTATTCTTTCACCATATTTATTCAATCTCTATGCAGATCAAATAATCTGAGAAGTTGGACTATATGAA
>NW_004444077.1:2414458-2438209 GCF_000243295.1 Trichechus manatus latirostris
GGCTGCAACAATGGCCTCAAGCATAACAACAATTGTGAGGATGGCACAGGACCAGGTAGTGTTTTGTTCTGCTGAACATAGTGTCACTATGAGCCGGAACTACTTGATGGCACCTAACAACATAGCAACAACCATCGAGTGGGCCCCCAACTCATGGCAACTCTTGTGTGACAGAGTAGAACCTGTGCTACATAGATAGGGTTTTCAATAGCTGATTTTTCAGAAGTAGATCACCAAACCTTTCTTCTGAGGTGCCTCTGGGTGGACTCAAACCGCCAGCCCTTCCGTTAACAGCTGAGTGTGTTAACCATTTGTAGCACTACCAAGGGACTCTGATTGATAGACCTCACTTATAGCTAAACTGTTATTATGAAGTGAAATAGGTTTTCAAAACCTAAGGACATGGATAATGCTATGTTTTCCAAATGTCTATTTTGTTTATGTTGCATTATGGGGATGTATTAATGAGAATTGAATTCTATCCTAAACTTTAAAATAAAACAGAACTTATTAGATGTCAACAAATAACTAAAAGAAGGAAGAGAAGAGAAGCACATGGGTTTTGGATTCACGAAAATGAGATTTTGTTTTTGTTTCTATTTAAGAAACAATTGCTTTACTATGGCTTTCAAACTTTAAAAAAAGAAAGAGTTCTGATATTTTTTAATAATTTATTTTTGTTGTTGTTGAAAATATACATGACAAAACATACACCAATACTACGTGTACAATTCAGTGACACTGATTACATTCAAGTTGTGCAACCATTCTCATCTTCCTTTTCTTTTTTTTTTAATTTTATTTTGCTTTAGATGAAAGCTTACAGCCTAAATTAGCTTCTCATTCAAAAATTTACAACAAATTATTTGGTGACATTAGTTGGAATCCCTGCAATGTGTCAGCACTCTCGCCCTTTCCATTCCACCCCGGGTTCCCGTGACCATTCGTCCAGTTTTCCTGTCCTTCTTGCCCTCTCATCTTGCCTTTGGGCAGGTGTTGCCCATTTGGTTTCATATACTTGATTGAACTAAGAAGCACATTCCTCACATGTGTTATCATTTGTTTTATAGGCCTGTCTAATCTTTGGCTGAAAAGTGGGCTTTGGGAGTGGCTTCAGTTCTGAGTTAGCAGGGTGTCCAGGGGCCGTAGTCTCAGGGGTTCTTCCAGTCTCTGTCAGACCAGTAAGTCTGGTCTTTTTATAAGAATTTGAATTCTGTTCTGCATTTTTCTCCCACTCTGTCTGGGAAGTTCTAATATTTTTTTGAATGTCCAATTACATGCTAGATCTTGTGATAATTGCTTTCTGTATGTTATGCCATTTAATAACCACAAGAACCATATTTTCAAACCATTTTAAATCTGGAAAAATGAACACTAAAGCAAATATTTAAACCCAAGCCTATCTGACTTCCAAATTTGTCCTATTCTTAGAGCTCTATATGCGATTCATCTATGAATCCTCACAAAATTCAGTAAAAATATATAATGAATTATAGATGAGTAAATAAGGAAATAATTTCTCAGGGGAGAAGATGTACTTTCCTCTGATAAAAACTTAAAGATGATTATTTTACTTTTCAGTTTATTTACTTTCTGTTTTCCGAGATAAACTATTCCTACTCTTTTAACTGTCCCTCTTGAACTCAATTTTAAAATATTGTGGTCATTTTCTGTAAAATGGAGTGGGCCTTAATCTGATGGAGTTGTGACTGGAAAATAAAATGACACATTCAAACTGGGTAATCTGAGGAGACTCTAATAAAGGGACTACTTATACAACAGTGGACAGAGTTTAAGGAAACCAGCAAGGGACAGTGCAGTATCCTGGGGCTCACCTCAGTGAAGAACTTTCACTACCCCAAGTCCAGAAGGCATAAAGGGAGGGAGAAGTTACCAGAACCCAGAGAAGGTAGCTCTATGATGCAGCTGCCTAATAGGGGCCTTCAGAGGGTGAGGCCAAAACTTGGTGACCCAACAGAGAGGAAGCCAGAAGAATAAATACCATGACCTTACTTTCCTCCCTTCCTTTAATCACTTGCCAAAATATACCAATGACCAAACCAACCCGGAAGACAGAGGACAAAGAGAACAACATGTTGATGAGGTCTGTGCATGTCAGCCTCCCAAAGCTGAATGGAGAAGGCAGAGATTGGATCTAGAGGGACAAACAGGTCTTCTCCACATTTCTTAATGTACAGACTCTCAGACTAGGCTCTGTCACCTAGCTGATTCAGTCCCACTTGCCTGGGCTACAGAGGAAAGAGAATACATTTCAATTTGGGGTTGGACTCATACAAACTTTTATGATCTCACATGTCCTTATTCAGTCAGTCTGGCTATTACTTTTCCAAATTGGAATTTTGTACTGAAACCACTAGAGATCAAGGGCAGCAGAAAGGCCTATTATTCCACACTTCTGTGGTAACACGTAAAACCTCCCAACCTTGGTGTGTAGGAGCCTTGGGATAAATTGTGGGCCAGATCTAGGTTCCAGCCCTGGCTCTGCAACTTACTTCCAGCTATGTAACTCTGGACCCTCAAGTCCCTCAACCTGCCTGGGACTCAATTTCCTTCTATCGGCAAAATGCAATGCCTCTAAAAAAAAAAAACAAAACACAACACTTCTTCCAATTCCATCATTCTCTGTTTCTAATTTTCAATTTCCTTTGCTTCAAAGGAAGACCAGACTTCACTGTGTGGTGGGTGTAAGCATCACAGCATCTTCCCAGATTCTTCACTGGGATCTCTGAGCACTCGAATGTAAAGTTTTTGGTTTTTTTTTAAGGTTGTAAACTATATATTTTTTCCATCACTTCTCCTTTCACTTAAACACAATAGTTTGCATATTGCCAAGATTCATTTTCTTTATTTAATTTTTTTTTTTTTCATAATAAGCCACAAAGGGAGAAAAAATAAGGCAAAAAGAACAAAAAGTAATTGAGTCGCTAATACCTGCCAGTTGCTTTAGGAATGTTATCACTTTTAATCCTCTCAGCAGCTCTTTGACTTAGGCTTTGTTATATCCACATTTTACCAATAAGGAGACTGAGGCTCAGAGAAGGTAACTTGCCAAATGCTAGTGTTGGAACCACAATTTAAACCCTGCTCTTTCTGAATCTAAAGCCCACACTCTTTTATTTTCTCTACTCTGCACTAGGTGTTCGATAGACGTTTGTGAAATGAATGCTTGATCTTTCACCTTTGTCTTGCCTGTCAGGACATCTCAGTAACCTTCATGAACCCTGCATCAGTCCCAAACCTGCTGCCTGCTCCTATATCCAATGGAGACCTCACTCTCCCTGGCACTCCAGCCCTGTCCACACAAAGCTCATTGTCTGCATGACAGATATACTACTGGGATTTCTGGGTCTGGGCACAACCCTCCATGTCTCAAAATAGTTTTACTGGATTTTAGTGGCATTTCATCTCTAAACCTCTGTGCAGTAATTCAGCATTATGATCCTCAGGGTACAGATTAGAAAATGGAAGGATGCCTGGAAAGGTTATGACTTGCCCTTTTGTCAGAATGTTAGCTGAGGGCAAAGCCTCCATCAGCTTCTTCTCCTCCTCACCCCTGTCCTTGTCTCAACAGGTTGGAATACACCCAACACTGGGATGGAGTTATGGCTTGGGTGGGCAGGCCAAACTGAGGAAAAGGGAGAAAAGAATGAAGCAGGCAAGCACAGAAGACATTTCTGAAGAGGAATGGGTATTTCTTGATGTGGAAATATCTAACAGGGGAGACCAAGGAGAGCCTTCTGTCATGAATTAAATTGTGTCCCCCCAAAATATGTGTATCAATTTGACTAGGCCATGATTCCAAGTATTGTCCACCATTTTGTCATCTGGGGTGGTTTTCCTGTGTGTTGTAAATCCTATATCTCCTGTGTAGATGAGATGGGATTAGTGGCAGTTATGTGTCTTAAGGCTATCTCTTTTGAGATATGAAAGAGAGAAGCGAGCAGAGAGACGGGGGACCTCATAACACCAACAAAGCAGCGAGGGGAGCAAAACATGTCCTTTGGACCCGAGGTTCCTGTGTGGAGAAGCTCCTTGACTGGGGAAGACTGATGATAAGGACCTTCCACCAGAGCCAACAGAGAGAGAAAGTCTTCTCCTGGAGCTGACACCCTGAATTTGGACTTCTAGCCTCCTACGCTGTAAGAGAATAAATTTCTCTTTGTTAAAGCCATCCACTTGTGGTACTTCTGTTATAGCAACACTAGATGACTAAAACACCTTCCAAAGAATATTGTTAGAAGCAATAATCTGGCAGTAACATGGCAGGAGTAGCTCAGCAATTTCCATGGCCAATCACTCTGATGTCAGAGTGTGGGGAGAGGTCAACAGCCACTCTGGACCCTGACGGTGCAAGGGTCAGGATGGTTCAAGGCGCAGGACTCAGATCTCAAACATTTCTGGATTGAAACATCTTCTATTGATAATCAAGAATCACTTGGCATGCTATCACACGAATAGACATATGCACATCTATGTTGATTGCAGCATTATTCACAACAGCAAAAAGATGGAAACAACCTAAGTGCCCATCAACAGATGAATGGATAAACACGTTATGGCACACACACACAGTGGAATACTACGCGACAATAAAGAACAATGATGAATCTTTGAAACATCTCACAACATGGATGAATTTGGACAGCATTATGCTGATTGAAATAAGTCAGTCACAAAAGGACAAATATTGTATGCGGCCACTATTATAAAAACCCAAGAAAAGGTTTACACACAGAAAAAAACAATCTTTGTTATTGGCATAACATAGTTCATAAAGAAAATGTTCTACATCCAACTGTGGTGAGTAGCATCTGGGGGCTGCCCTCTAAGATACATCTATTGATCCTATCATGTTCAGAGCAGAGAAGAAAATCAAAGACACAAGGAAAATATTAGTCCAAAAGACTAATGGACCACATGAACAACAGCTTCTACAAGCCTGAGCCCAGAAGAACTAGATGGTGCCTGGCTGCCACCAAGGACCGCTCTGACAGGGATCACAATAGAGGGTCCTGGACAGAGCAGGAGAAAAGTGTAGAACAAACTTCAAATTCATAAAAAAAAAAAAGACCAGACTTACTCGTCTGACAGTGACGAGACAATGGCCCCCAGACAGACTGCTAACTCAGAACTGAAGCCACTCCCAAAGTCCACCTTTCAGCCGAAGATTAGACAGGCCTATAATACAAACAGTAACACATGTGAGAAATGTGTTTCTTGGTTCAAGCAAGTATATGATACCAAATGGGCAACACCTGCCCAAAAGCAAAGATGAGAAGGCATAAAGGGACAGGAAACCTGGATGAATGGAGACTGAGAACGCAGGGTAGAAAGGGAAAAGAGAGAGAGTGCTGACACATTGTGGGGATTGCAACTAATTTCATAAAACAGTTTGTGTATAAAATTTTTTAAAGAAAAACTAATTTGTGCTGTAAACTTTCACCTAAAACACAATAAAATTAGGAAAAAAAAAAAATCACTTGGCATGACATATATTTAAGTAACCAAAGTATCTGCTGCCTTAATAATGTCCACCTGGGAGACTTCAGGTTCTCTACCTCACCCCAGTGGCCCCCTTATTTACCTGGGAATTGCTAATAGGATGTCTCATGTGCCCACAAAGCAGCCTGTCGTCCTCGATGTCCACAATGCTCTTTCCCTCTTATTGATGCCTCTTGCTCATGTTACTGTTCACAGAGTCCCTAAGAGAAGCTGCACCCCATTTCTGTTCTTCTTGAGAACATCAGGGTCTATGACAAAGAGTTGTGTCTGGAAGCTCCCAAAGCCTCTAGCCCTCTAGGAGCCAGATGGGCTTCCTCACCAACATTACGCTATACTTTGTCACCCAGGCGCTAGCAAAGGCCTGCTTGACTCGGAGTCTCAAATCTGTCTTGAAAGGTATCCGTTGGCTTTTACCTCCACCCTCAAACCATAGTAACAAGATCAGTCCACAGGAACTTACTGAAAAATGCAATGAGATGCTGGAGACTTTCCAAGAGGAAATTTCTTGAGCTCCATGTATTTATTTAACAAATATTTATTTAATAACAACTGCATTCCAGCCCATGACCAGTGCTACTCCTAAGAATGCAAAAATTAGACCAATAGATTTCAATGTGTTCTCCACCTCAACACATCTAATGACGGTAGTTTTGATTCACTATGAGTGCAGTTGTTCTCAACCAAGGAGATGTTCCTCCCAAGAGAATGTACAGAAAGGAGAAGTCATATTCTAATTTGAAGAAGCCTCCCTGATAATTCTAATAAGAAGGAATGCTCCTTCTCCAGCCTGACAATCTCCTGGTCTTGGGAATCACAAAACATCCAAAAATCAAAAGAGCATTTTGAATGAGAGACATTAGACTCTCCATTTATAAATGAAAGATAATGCAAAACCTATGATAATCGAGGCATGGGCAAGAGAACGCACCTCTTCCTTGCTCTCTTCATGAAAAGCATTCAAGAAAGCTCAACTTCTTTCTGGGGAACAAGAGGTTCCAGGAGCAGAAGTGAGCACCTAAGCTCAGCTCTCTGCAGTGTATGGCAGCACGTTTAGGTCTTTGCAGGGAGGTATGGTGGAAAGACCAAAAGAAGCACAGATGGCTGTGCCTGCTCATAATAGCATCCACTTTAGATGGCTCTCAATGCTTCAAGGATACCTGACTGTAGTCCTTATTTCTCTGCACTCCGAGATACTCCAACAGAGACTTTCAGTAGTTGGTGTGGCTCACCTGGGATAGCATTTCAGCTTCTCATATCACATTGTAAAGGTCACGTACAGCAATCAGAAGACAAGTGACTGTGCCACTTTTATCAAACAAACAGTAGGCTTAGCCTAACCTGAGTAAGCACACAGAAAGCCATACTATGGAAAAGGAGAAAACATGGGCTCTTTCTCTGACCCCTTTTGGTGTTTGACCTACTGCGCCATGACATAAAATAAGTCTTGTCTATGCCAGAGCCTTATCACTCAGAACTAGACTACTATAGGTCTTCAAAGGTTTGAGGAATATTGTAATTTAAATTTCTCTTAAATCTTTAAATACGTTACAATTTGCCTTTGCTACTATATTGATAGGAGCTCTGGTGGTGCAGTGGTTAAGTGCTCAGCTGCAAACCAAAATGTCGGCAGTTCAACCCCTCAGCTGCTCCATGGTAGAAAGATGTAGCAATCTGTTTCCGTAAAGATTACAGCCTTGAAAACCCTATGGGGCAGTTATACTCTGTCTTATAGGGTCTCTATGAGTTGGCATCTAGTCAACGACGGTGGGTTTTGGGGACTGTATCGATAATGTTCTAGTGGGAAGAATGGAGTAGAAGCAATTCTGTTGGCCTACACCCCAAAAATCAAAGCATGTCAATGGAAGAAGAACAAACTTTGGAGCTACGCAGACACTAAGCCACTCTTGGCTGATGATCTTCAAAAATATAATTTCTCTATGACTCTGTTATCAATATCTACCTTTTAAGGTTGTAGAGTCTAAATAGACATAATATATTAAAGTTGCCTGGCACAGTGCCTGGCATACAGTGAGGACTCAATATACTATAGTAGTTGAAGGACAAGGAGAAGTAAGAGGGGTAGTAAAAGAGAGTCAATAATAGTCACTTAGCAATGGTTGTGGTAAGTATTATTGTTATTAACCTTAGGGAAGAGACAATGTCTAGACAGGGCTGAGATTCAAATGGGAAGGGAAGGCCAAGTTCACCTTTAACTTCGCCATGCTATATTCTGGACTTGGAGGGAAATTATTCACTCGAGATTAAATAACCAGCATTGCATAGTGGAGATTTAAATTTAAGACTGACTCCAAAGCAAGCATAGGAGCTGCCAAGTAAAGAAAGTATAAGAGTAAAGGCATAGTATAAAACCAGTTGCCATCGAGTCGACTCAGAGTCATGGTGACCCTATGTGTGTCTGAGTAGAACTGTGCTCCATAGGGTTTTCAATGGCTGATTTTTTTGGAAGTAGATCACCAGACATTTCTTCCAAGGTGCCTCTGGGTGGACTCAAACTGCCAACCTTTTGGTTAGCAGCTGAGCATGTTAACCATTTGTACTACCCAGGGACTCCAAAGGCATTGAATAGGAGGACAATATAGCATGGTGATTATACTAGCTCTGGAGTCAGAGAGGTCTGAGTTTAAATCTTAACTCTACCATTTTCTAGTTGTATAACCTTCGGAAAACCATTTAATGTCTCTAAGCCTTGGTTTTATCATCCCTAAAATCAGCTTACTGACACATAACTCAAGGAACTTTTAAGAGAATTAAACAAGATCACATAAAGTGCTTGTTTCTTTTTTTTCACCATTCTTGGCACACAGGAAGTGAACAATAAATGATATATATTATTATGATCACTTAATAAGCAATAAGGTGAAGCACTCAGTCTGGCACCCAATAAAATGATGGTACCATCAGGAGCAACAGAGCCAATGCACAGAGGTGAGGGAGGGACAAGCGCTGGGACCAAGGACGTTAAAGAAAGCCTGGAAGAGTCAGGGGTGAGGGAGGGTGTGATTGTTAAAGTTGTGTGTCAACTTGGCTGGACCATGATTCTCGGTTATGATGTAGTTTGGCAGTCGTATCATGATGTAATCACCTCCATGATGGGATCTGTTATGAGAAGCCAGTCGCTTGAAAGGGAGTTTCCCTGAGGGTGTGGTCCATATCCAAAATAGGTGGACTTTCTGGCAAGGCTTGAGGGCATTTGCTTGCTCTGGATACTGTAGCTGGCAACTGTTCATCTGACCTCCAGTTCTTGGGACTTGAGGTAACAGCTGACCTGTCAATTTTGGGATTTGTTGGCCTCCACAGCCAGTGAACCAGAGGTCTGTTGTCTGACCTGCCAATCTTGGGTTTAGCAGCCACTGCAGCTACGTGAGTCAGGAGAAGCCTCCAGCCTGACCTATGGACTTGGGACTTTCCAGACTCTACAACCACATGACCCATTTCCTTGATATAAATCTCTCTATATATATAAATATATATATACATGCTTCACTGGTTTTGCCTCTCTAGAGAACCCGGCCTAAAACAGAGGGGATGTCACAACACAATTACCCAATGGAGGGGTAAATCAGTGGTCCAGGCTAGAAGGCCTAGGCCATTTAACCCAGGCCAATTGACCACATTATCACCAGAGGGAGAGTCCCAATTGTGTTCCAAAAAAGAAGCCAAAGGTCAAAGCTGAAGGCCTTTATAGGAGCCTAAGTGGGAGAACAGGACAAGGAGACAGATGGCAAGAAGATAAGGAAGAGCCAGGGAGCAGCATTTGAGGCAGACTGGGGTGAGCGGTAAACTATTCACCACGGAGGCTGTGACCCATGTGGGCGTGTCAGAGCTCCATTTCCATATGTACCAGCTGTGCCGTGTGGGACAGGCTGACAGCTTAAAGACAGCAGGCCAAACAGGGCAAGGAATGATCAACTCAGCAACAATGTTGATGAGAGCAGTGGTGTCAGCATGTCAAAGGCACACAGCAACTAGCCCGAGCATCAGAAATGAGCCACAGAAGCCAGAAAGCAAGGGCACTGGGGATCAACACCAGCTGCTTAGACAAAGCAAATTGGACATTCAGGGATAGATACTGTGAGGCACTCCAGGGTCCAGCCAGGGAGACAAATGAAGGGAAAGGAGGGATGTGGGAGAAGATATTAGTTCAGACCTATTGATTACTTCCTCTAGGCTTCTGTGGCCAGGCAAAGGATTCATTTACTTAGCCATTTAATGAATCTTTATTGAGTAACTATGATGTGCCAGACACTGTTCTGAGCACTAGGGATACAACAATAAAAAGACAGGCATGGTCCCTGTCTTAGTCATCTAGTGCTGCTGTAACAGAAATACCACAAGTGGCTGGCTTTAACAAACAGAAACTTATTTTCTCACAGTTTAGGAGGCTAGAAGTCCAAATTCAGGGTGCCAGCTCTAGGGGACGGCTTTCTCCCTCTGTCAGCTCTGAGGGAAAGTCCTTGTCTCTTCAGCTTCTGTTACTTGTCTCCTAGGTGATCTTCATGTGGTCTGGTATCTATCTTCCCCCTTTCTGCGTACTTGCTTCCTTGCTTAATCTGCTCTTTTATACCTCAAAAGAGATTGATTGAAAACACACTCTACACTAACACTACCTCATTAACATAACAAAGAAAATTCATTCTCCAAAAATATGTATTGTAAATCCTAACCCCTATACCACAGGTATGGAGCTCTGGTGGCACCGTGGTTAAGAGCTACAGCTGCTAACCGAAAGGTCAGCAGTTCCAATCCACCAGCTGCTCCTTGGAAACCCAGTGGGTCAGTTCTATTCTGCTCTACAGGGTTGCTGTAAGTCAAGACTGACTGGACGGCACATAACAACAACATACCACAGGTGTAGGGGTTAGCATTTACGGCACATAATTTGGTGGACACAACTCAATCCATAACAGTCCCTTTCTGCAAATAATTTTTTTAAAGATGGAATACAGACAATAGGTAGGCAAACAAAAAAATCGCATCATTTCAGATGGAGAAAAGTGCTATAAAGACAGTTAAGCAAGGTAATGGGAGAGAAGGTGATGGGAATGGGTGGTGGGGAGGCTTCTGTAGACAAGGTAGTCAGAAAAGGTCTGTCTGATAAGATGACCGTTGAATTGAAACCTAAATGACAAGAAGGACCCAGCACTATTAAAATCTGGAGGAGGCACATTCTGAACTATGGAAGTAGCTCCCTTTCCCCTGGTTCCCCAAAGTCAATGTCAGGAGACAAAGTAGAAGACAGCATCTCTGTGACATTTCCTCCCTTCTTAGATTTTCTCTCAGCCTAAAAGTAGATCTGGAAACTACTTGCCCATTTGTCTATTCATTCATTCAACATGTATTGCATGTCTACCATGTGCCAGGCACTGTACTAGGCCCAGGGAATGTAATATAATATGGACACTGACATCTGACCACTGACCAAGAACAGGAACAGCCAGTGAATCAATCCAAATTTTAGACCCAAGCACAGGATTCAATACTTAATACTGATTCCACTTAGATCAAAATTGAACTAGGGAGAAGAATGTGTGTGTGGGTGTATGTGTATGTGTGTGTGTGTGTGTGATGTGTGAGTATGCTTAAATAGATAAACGTCTACCTGACGGCATATGAGCTCACAGACGAAAACCAAGGTCTCAACATATATTCGGCTGAAGCATGCATAAAGTAAATCTCCTTGTTGCCTACTTGCACACAATCAGCCAAAACAAGGCTTGCTAAATTCTGAAAAGACTGGGTTTAAGATAGTCATCCTGCTACAGTTCCATACTGAGCTAAAAATACAGAAGAGAAAAACAATGATCTCAGCAAGGTAATTGCCAATAGGTGAACAAATGAAGCAGACAGAATGTTAACAGTAACTTGGCAGTGCTCCGGAGGGAGGGGACGAGCCCTCGTGGCTCGCGCCAGTGTGGTACCAGCAGCAGGCACAATCCAGCAGAACAGATAAAAACTGGTTATCAGACTATTCCTGACACCTCCGACTCCTCGCTGCCTAAAGGCATTCTGGTGATGGAGCAAAGGAGAGGGGACGGGGAAAGGTGACAAGCTGACAGGAAGGAGAATAAGGATATCTGTTTTCAAACCTTCAAATATCCCAACTGATGTTACTTAACTCACATGTCTTTTCCTGTGTGGATTTTATGCACTGATGGCAAGCAGTGTCTGAGGAGACAGGAAAGTTTGTTTTTGTTTGGGCGCAGCCAGGATCTCTGGGCTGCTGGCATGTTGTTTTTATTTTAAGAAAGTGGCTGTATTTTAGCTGGAGAGCATGTTTGGAGCAGAGGTTTAAAGTGCCATCTTCCAGAATGGTTTAGTCCGGATTTGAAGCAGGGAGAATGAAATGAAAGACCTAGAAGTGTCTTCCCTAGAACACAGATTCTGTGAAAATAATTTGGTGACCAGTGCCTTTGACGTCTTTCCCTCCTCATCTCCAGAACGAGGGTGCTAATGCCTGAAATATCTACCTCTTGCCGGCATTCAGAATTGATCGAGTTACTATGAAAACCACACAGGTACAGTGCTGCAGACTTGCAAAGGATTCCGCCCTCAGAAAGTTCTCGGCTCTAGCCAGGAAAGAACACTACCACATTTTTCTTTCTTTCTTTCTTTTTTTTTTTTAATAGAGTGTTGATCCAAGGATCTGTTTTTACATTTGAATGCAGCAGTCAACTGAAGCATAATAGATTGCAGACCTTTGTGAAAAATTACTGTGAAGGATTCAGCAGTGAGCTGGGGGCTGGCTACAGAGAACTGCACTGTCAGCAGGTTAGGAGCTGGGCACTGGTCCATGTTTTCCTTATTTTTAAAGGAGTCATTGACCTTCCACAGGACTGTATCAAAACGGGGCGAACAAAAATGCTGCCAGACACGACGGGGTTGGAAAAAACCTCTTTCAGGGGCTGGAAAGGGCTTCACTGGGTCTCTTTACTGTCATGGAAATTCTGAGTGTGACTTAGAGGCCTCTCTGGCTCTGAGCCAGGTGGAAAGGTTTGGGGAAAAAAAAAAATCAGACACTTAACTGGGGAGGGAACGGGGTGGGAAAGCAGCTGCACTGGCACAGCCCCCAGAGGGATGCCAAGAGTCCCAGCGCCTATTGTGCAAAGGCAGATTCAGAAGTCCCAGCAAGTTTGCGTGAAGGTGACAGCCAAGGTCACTGTCGCAGGGTGGCCAGGCTTAAGAAGCATGCTGGGAACTTGTCAGAAGTTGCTCTCCATGTGGCAGGCCCCACCCAACATGCCATTCATTCATTCATTCTGCAAACAGTCCTTAAGGGTCACCTGTGTTTGAGACAAGGTGCTAGGCGCTGGGACGATAGAGATGACAAACGCAGTGTCTGTCTACCGTCCTGTGGGAAGACAGTCTAGTAAAAACAGTTACAACGCTGCAGTGGGAAGCCAGACCTGAGCTTCTAACCAGTCATGGGAGGATAAAGAGGAGAACTGCCTCAGATCCGACCGGCATGTGCCCTCTCCAGGGCACCTCAATTCAATTCACCAATCGTTGCCAGAATTCCTATTAACCCTGCACTTAAACAGCTTAATCCCTCCGCATTACGGACCCCAGAATCCAAGTCAGTGAGCGCTCTCCCAGGTTCAGAAACTCACTCCCCCGCAAGTGCAGCTGATATATAAACTACAACAAATCACCTCTCCCGGGGGATTTGCATCTTAAGGAGGATTATCGTCTCCGCTAAAGGCAAGGTTCCCCCGGTGCAGGTTTTCGGTCTAAGCAGGAAGGGTGGGAGAGTTGGGGTAGCAGAAGCGAGCCTTCCTAGAAACACAGATGTCACTCCGGGTAGGCAGGCTGCCAGGCCTGGGCTTTCGGCTGTTCTGGAACTGAAAGGGGGTTGGGAACCATCTGGCAGGGTGGAAAGCAGGAAGCCCGCGGTGAGCAGCCACCCAGAGCCTTGCTTTCCTGCTCTCCTTGTTTCCTGGGCTGGCCTTCCTAAGCTCTCCACAAGTATGGGCTTGTTTTCTGCTAAGCTCTCAGGGAGTCTAAGCGGGGTTTTAGGTGAATGTGTGTGTGTGTGTTTACAGCCTAAAGAGAAACAGCACATGGGGGAAAAGTGTGTGATAAAGAGGTCAGAGAAAAGATGCAAAACAAACTGGAGCAAGATCTTGAGCGGCCCTTGCAGGCCTCCAGAGCTGCTATTATCTTTTCCTGGTCGATAATCACAGTCTTGTGCTGGAGGATGATGAATACCTTCAGAGTGGGGGACAGGGGCGGGGTCTGGCTCCTTGGAAAGGCTTATTAACACAAGGCAAAACGGGATGGCAATTAATCATGGAGGTGAACTTGAGCCACTGGGGATGAATGTCCAACCCTATAAGTGCCCTATATGGTATCTTTATTTCCAGAAAAGTCTGAAACTTTGAAAGTGTTCTTCTGAACGTGATTCTCACCGCCACTGCCCCCCACCCTCTGCCCAGTAACTCAAATGAAGTTTCTGGAGTGAAGCTTAGCAGCTGCGTTGTCATGCTTATTGTTTTTTTAATAGACTTTTTTTCGAGCAGTTTTAGGTTTACAGAAAAATTGCGCAGAAAGTATAGAGTTCCCAGATACCCTTTCCCCTTGCACACTATTTCTCCTATTATTAGCATTTTACATTCGTGTGGTACATTTGTTACAACCGATGAACCAATACTGATACATTACTGTTAACTGAAGTCCATAGTTTACATTAGGGTTCACCTTTTGTGTTGTACAGTCCTATGGGTTTTGGCAAATGCATAATGTCATGTGTTCATCATTACCATAGCATACAGAAGAGTTTCACCACCCTAAAAATGTCCTGCGCTATTATCATGTTTCGTGTTTTCAACTTTATAGTTTTATTCCAGAGACTTCTAGACCCTCCAAACTCTTATTTATCCAATCTAGTGGAGACAAATTCAAATAATTCAAAACATTAGATAAGGCATGTGCTTTTATGTACACCACTATAAATGTGTGTGTGTTTGTGTGGGCTCCCGTACCTTTCTTATTATTATGGGATTAGAGTTAATAGAAATAATTCTCATGAAAATGAAATGTATTATTTTTAAATATATGCTAATTCAGACCTTGTCTGTGATAAAGGTTAACTTCCTTCTTCTATGAAGGGAAGATTTGCTAAGTAAATGAGGACAGTAAACAAAACCTCAGCCCAATTTTATATCTCCTACTTAAAAAAAACACATTTTAAGAACTGCACTAGTACCCATTTACATGTAAACATTTTTTAGGCTACTTAATACATTTTTCTTGTCATAAAAGCTGATCCTCAAAGGACCTCTAGTTGGTAACACTTTTAAGCCTTATTTTCATTACTGAACACATTGAGATGCATAAAAACGCCTTTCTTTGCAAATATTCCCCCAAAGTTAATTTGAATTAATGATGTCTTTGTAAGTTAGAGTTTGTTTATAATTTGGTGGTGCTAGAAGAATTGATAGATAGATGGATTAGCGAATCTAGGAAAGGTCTACCAGACTGATGTTCCTATTTCCCTCGAATCCAGGCCTCTGGGTCCTAAAAGACTCCCTGGAATCTAGAAAAGATATCCTTTCTTCTCAAGAATTCAGAACACATTTCTACTCACGATTAAACACCATAACTCACCAACTCCAGGCCTTCTTTGGGGTCCTCTGAGCAGGCTTCTATTCCATTACACCACCTGGGACTGCCCTGACTTTTTGGCCAGTTCTCCATTTGGACTTGACTCTTCTTTCAGCTCACTTCTCCAGGATTTGGCAATCAGGATTTGAGATGAACAAATTGGCTCACAGACTGATTCCTTATTTAAACTCAGCTTCCATTCTTAACTAAGCCCTCTTGGCTTTGACAGCCTGGTCTTTTTCTATGACTTTTGGTAAGTGGTATCCTACCCTTGCTCCTCCCAGACCAGTCCTGTGAGCCTCTCTCCATCACCCACCACTCCCTTCATAAACCCAGATCACTAAAGAGGGAGCAAGATTAGATAATCTCCTCACAAGCCCTCTCAGGAATATCTCGTCTATGATGTAGGTAAACTCCTACTAGCTGCTTAATATCTGGTCTCAAATCTAGATAGCTTTTGGATTCAAGACAACTTTACTTCCAAAAGATGTAATTATTTCTATTTAAGGAGACAGAGCTCTGCTACTTGGTTGTGAAAACTTCCACTCCAAAACAAAGTGATTGATGACTCCCATACTAAAAATGTTCCTATGTTCCCCATCTCTAGTTTTGCCTTTGAAATAGTAACATTTATTTTATTTAGCCAAGAAAGCTCTTATTTTTCTCTAGACTTTTCAACAGACCCAAACATTCTACGTTAATCTAATTCTGCCTTTAATCTAATACCTCCCCAAATTTTCCAAAGGCTCTTCTTAAAAGTATGTTCTATATCTTATTTACAAAATACATAACAACATAAAAAACTAGCATCCATAATGGCACCGCTTTTCTGTGGAGAAACATGAAGTAGTAAAACATAGATTATATTTTTATGTATAAAATACTAAGTATAGCCCCCGCCCTTACCATAGCTCTAGGCAACCTCTTAGACACAAGCCCTGATAAAGATTTAGTGTCTTTCCTTCCAGACTTTTTTTAGGTTTACAGAAACATGTATAAATGTGTTCAAGCCAAATATCAAGTTTTCTTTGGTTCTTTTCTGCCTTTCCCCACAGATGAACCACCAGAAAATTCTGGTGATTTTCCCTCCAACACCTAAATCCTTTCCATTCACTTCTCTCCAACTTCACCACCACACTCAAACCAGGCCACCATCATTTGTCTCTGGGTGACTGGAAAAGCCTCCTAAGCAGTCTTATCGTTGTGTTAGAGTTCATAGAAGCAATCTCTTTATTCCCATCCCTTTCCTCTTGTATTCTTGATTGTCAGCAAAGACCAGATACCAACCCTGGTTAAGTGAGGCAGAAAGAGAATTATCAGAAATTTATCGGAAAGTTGACAGAATTGATGAGAAGTCAGTAGAACTAGTCTCAGAGATGAGCAGGAACCCAGGGATGCTACGGAGCCAGTCAAAGTAAAAACCATGTTATGGATGAGGCTGGTTAGGATGATATTGCTGTCCCTGCTGGACCTGGACACTTCTCTGGCACCGGCCCCCTGGGAGCACCAGGTTCTGGACTCCACTGGCCCCACTGGCCCTGCCACCTCTGCCACTGCTGGAATAAGTCTCCCTTGCCCCATGTCTTTCACTGGAACCAGGTTCAGAGTCTAGGTGGAGCATCGCATCCGCATTCCTTAGCTGCCAGAGATGGGCAAGGGGGTGTCTGATCTGCTCAGATTCTGGAGAGGAGTGGGGAAAAATCTCCCACCAAGCCACACAATGGGGAAATTCCCCAAATACCAAATAGGGGCTCAGAAGCTTGTCAGTTGGAGATAACAGTGACAGACTACAAACCCCTACAATCCATTTTGAATTTTTTCAAACTTAAGTTAGATCATATTACTCCTCTGTTTAAGATCTTCTAGTGGCTTTGTATCATCCTTAGAATACAGTCCCAACCACAGTGATACCAGCTTCCCTGTGGAAGATCTCAGACTAGAAATCCATCACCAGATCAACAATGAAGTAAAGCACATGTGCTTGCTGTCACTGATGCCAGCAGAGCCCAAGTCAACCAGCCTGGGTTGAGCATGGTGGTAAAGTGCAAGAGAAGTGAATGGAAAGGATTTGGGTGCTAGAGGAGTCATCAGAATTTTCTAGTGGTTCATATGTGGTGAGAGGCAAAGAGGAATCAAAAAACCTTGATGCACCCTTCACACGTGCATGCTCATGCGCATGGAGGTTAGAATTTCTGGATCTGGGCCCTGCTGCTTCTGAGTGGCTTAGTTCAGAAGCATTTCAAAACTCCAGTTTAATTATCTAGTTTAAATCCCATTGCGTTTGTTGGATATGTACAATGAACCCCACACAGGGCCAGGAGCTAATGACCATCTTCAACATAATCACTAACATTTGCATAGTGTTTCCCAGTTTATAAAGTGCTTTCACGTACTTTAAGCCATCTGATTCTCAAAATGCTCCTGTGAATAGGTAAGGTAGGCATTATTACACCATTTTAACAAGTAGGAAACTTGGACTCAGAGGTCCAATGCACTTCCCATGCACACCAGGAAAAGGGGCCAAGGACAGCCTAGAGGAAAACCTACCTCTTTTAACTCTAAATGCCCCTTGTAATCATATAATTCACCAGGCATTCCAAGTAATCAAGGTTTTATTGGTAGATTTGAGGGGGTAAATAAACAAAGATCATGGGAGCCTCATTCAGAAGCAGACGGGGGTCAAATGAAAAGAGCTGGGTATTGTCAGGGACTTGGAAATATCCAGTTCCTAGGGACATGCCCAAGGAGTTCTGGTGGCACAACGGTTAAGTGCTCAGCTGCTAACCAAAAGGTTGTTGGTTCTAAACCACCCAGCGGCATTTCAGGAGAAAAACCTGGAGATCCGCTCCCATAAAGATCACAGGCTAGAAAACCCCATAGGGCAGTTCTACTCTGTCACATGCGATCACTATGAATTGGAACCGACTCCATGGCACCTAACAACAACAAGGGACATGCTCAGGGAAGATCTGGGACCCAGAGCAAACTACCCACAAGTACCCCACCATACACATCACCATTTCATGATGGGTGGACTCAAGTGAAAATGGCCATCAGGGGCAGCCTTAAAGAGGAAATTAAATATTAAAGAGACCCCAGGAAGAGAGGCAGTCCCACAAGGTGAGGCAGGGGCCACTGGTAATTGTTTAAGAGCTGATGTCTTATGAAACTTTTTTCTGCCTGGCAGGGCCATCGCATAAGTATCTCCCCAGCCTCTGCCTGGAAACAGTTACCACAGCGGAAGTGGAGATTAGGAAAGGAGGTCAGCAGGAGCAAGGCAGAACCGGGGCCATCAACTCCACCACTAAGAACTACAGGGAGGAGCTGCACTAGGTCTAATCTTGCTCCTGGGAGTGCTCCTTCTGCTAATCATACACAAGAGAAGCCCTTTCTGTCTATCAGAGAGTAAATCTCCTGGCCAACGCAACTCTCTTCAGTGTTGGGTTTCCTCTGAGGTGACAGCCCACAGATCCTTGCTCCTGGGGCACAGCCTAGGGCACCTCTGTCTCCTCTCTTGCCCCTGTCCCCCATTCTCCCACCACGTCTGCCAGGCCCCGCCTCAGACAAGAATCACAAGTGGCTCATGACCAAATGCAAATCACCAAGTACAATACCTCTTTGTAGTTTGTTCACACCTTTCATCCCAGAGTTTCAAAGCACACTGCAATGTTAACTTGTCCTCAGACACCCCAGGAGAGGCAGGTAGGTGACATATGCTATTATCATCTCCTGTTTTATAGAAGCAAACTAGGCTCTGAGCCATGAACTGTCTTGCTCAAGGCCTCATGGTGAATAACTGTATATCCCAGGGACCTACATGTAGTCATTAGCTATATAACGTTACTGCTGAAACACCACAAATATCATCCCTCTAATTGATAACCATTTTCTTCCTTCACTTTCTTTTTTCTTTCTTCCTTTGGAGTCTGATGTCTCCTGTAGCTTTACAAATAGGTCCCACAAATTAACACAGCTACCAACCATCTTCAGATGCCCTTCTCTTAAAAGCCAGAAAATAAATTAAATCAGCCCCTTTGCCACAGCCCCTTTGCCACAGCCCCTTTGCCACATGGTTGGCATAAATGAGCACTTGCCTGTGGAAATAGTTTTGGCTAGGTCAGTATGTTATTTAGAGTGGACAGTCACAGTGCCCACCCTGGCAACTGACTCCTTCTAAGGGACCCTCCACTTCTGGCCTCTGGCTACTTAAATAGGGTGGCCATCTTTGTACCGCATGACCACACCTGATTGCACCGGGGACCCACGTGTACCTACTTCCATACGCTTGTCTGTGCCTTATAAGACGGCTTGGTAATAAGGCTCTATTCAAACAAAGGAATTTGATGTGGGGGGTGGGGGCTGGAGGTTGGGGGTAGGGAGAGGTTAGCTTCAATTAGATTGTCAAAGGAAGAGAAGTGGGCAGGCACAGAGAGAAAATGGTACCTGGAGAGCAGCGAATTGCCCTAATGGCAGAGAACTAAAGAGTTCGAACTCTAGCTGCCGTGAGAGCATGAGTTTAACTGAGTTCTTGGAGCTACTGTAGATTCTGAATGGCCTTGAGATTTCTGTGAGTCCTGGCCATACCATGGTCCTGTTCTTTGTAAATTCCTACCTCCTTTATTGCTATTCTTTATAACATGCCCCCATTTTAGCCTGAGATCAGAAACGCCAGAAGAAGGCTTTCCTTAAAGTTCTGTGACTTACATGGTTGGTAAATATAATGTTGAGCACGCCACTGGCTCTTGAGGCTTCAAAGCTCTTGTCAGCAAATAGGGATAAGTATTTCTTAGGCCATGCCTACAGAGTTGACTGGACTTCACAAATATATAGTTGATTTGAAGTGCGGTTTTTTTAGCCATTATAACATTCAACCTCCATCTGATTTGATTATTTACAAATGTGATGCAATGACTAACCTTTTTAAGATCCGTCACTTAGTCTTCTTAAGAACAGGACAATGTCAGCTTTGCTGTGTCAAGGTTCTGACCAAGACTTCAGTGGCAGGCCAGTAAATATGCTGATCCTGATGGTCCCATGGTCCCAGGCCTCTTGAAATCCTGGAATGAGTTGTGAGATAGATTATGGAAGACATCAATTACACTGCCCACACGGTACAAATAAATCACATCTAAGAGAGTGGGAAATTCAAATAGATGCTATGTGCTTAAGGGGAAAAAACATAACACATAAAAGACATTTTTGGGAAATGAGATACATGTTGATCCATCAGCCTTAGCTATTAAGTACCACCATCTCTGCCAAGTTAATTACCTGCAAAGGAAGAGGTGGCCCTGGCCAAGAGCAATCCTGCCAGCGGCCAACTCTGCAGTCACATGGAAGGGAAAACCCCAGAAACCCAAGAAGAATAGGGCACAGTCCATAGAAGTGAACATTGCTGAGCTGTGTTGAGTAGTGTTTCCCGAAAGGTTGATTTGCCCCCTGGCAGTCCCAGCACCCCTGCTGCCTGAGGGAAAGCTGCTGGCAAAGGAGGGGCTGGCCCTCGATGAGCTGTTTGCCAGCTCTCTCCACACCCAGCCTGTGTCACCTCATCCCTCAGACAGCTGGCAGGCAAAGTGGCAGCTTCTCCAGAACTTCCTTTGGCCACCCCATGCCCTGGAGGGCATTGTCCTGGGTTCTGGGGTTTCATGCTTGTTTCAGGGGCACCAGCAAGCTCTGCCGAGACTCTGACAGGGAAAGGAGTTGAGGTCCCTTCCATGTAGCTGGGAGCAAGTGGGGCAAGACGAACACCTACTGACTTGTATATGGGGTTTAGTAGTGTTGGAGGGCAAAAATGCCACAAAGTTTAGTAAAGCAAAAAGAAAGTTTTATTCAGCATATGTTCAAAAAGGCAAAAGCGGGAAGCAGACAAGCATGCTGCCAGAGCTAATGTCTGCCCAAATCCAAGGAAATATCACAGAATAGACAAAAGTGGGAAAACGGACAAGCATGCTGCTAGAGCCATGTCTGCCTGGGTCCAAGAAATATTACAAAATAAGCAAGAATGGGAAAACGGACAAGTATGCTGCCACAGTCATGTCTGCCTGAATCCAAGGAATATTACAGAATAGGCAAGAATGGGAAAATGGACAAGCAAGCTGCCACAGCCATGTCTGTCCGAGTCCAAGGAACATTAGAACCATCAGTATATATTAACGTTACAAATGGGCAAAACCACTGAAAGCTTCATCTTTTCACAGATTGGCTAGAAACTGTGATCCTACATGTTGAATTATCTTTCTTAACAGTCATTGGTACAGGTTTCAGTAATGACAGTCAGGGGGGTCTTCATTGGTCCAACAAATTTTCTATTCACTAAATGCTAATAGAAAAAGATATGAGTGGAAAGTCTTTTGTGTTCTGGTTGATTGGCTTATATGAAAGGTTCCCTAAAAGATATTTTCCAAGATTATCCTAGCTATTGTCTTTATACCTCAGGGCTCAGTTGATGTGTCCTTGCCAGTCCTTGTGAGCTCAGCTCCAGCTGGGTCACATTCTCTATGCTCAAGGACAGGAAATAATGATTCCAATATTATTTCCTAAATTAGTAGCCAAAGCATTTTATTTAGGCAGGACTTTGGGAAAGCAAGCCCAGGTGAGTTTTTCTTCCAAAGCATATATATGTTAAAATTGATTCCAGCCCATGGCAACCCCATGTGTGTCAGAGTAGAACTGTGCTCCCTAAAGTTTTCAATGGCTGATTTTTCCAAAGTAGATTGCCAGGCCTTTCTTCCAAGGTGCCTCTGGATGACTCTAACCTCCAACCTTTCGGTTAGAAGCTGAGCATGTTAGCCATTTGCACCACCCAGAAAGGAAAGGGGAAATTCTTACATCCCATTCTGAACCACAAGGAGTCCACACATTTTCCTTAGAAACAGAGCAGATCCAGGTTTTGAGGAGCCTGATTTCTATATTAGTTGACAAAAAAAGGGGAGAGGGGGCTTTTAAAAAAATACATCTATGAATACAAAATTAAATGCAGGACCTTGAAAGATAAAAGCTCTAAAGCTTCATGGAAAATCAGCTCCTACTTAGAAGTATGTTTATTTTGTCTCTCTCTCTCATTTAATTTCTCTTCCTTTATCTCTCTCTCCACCATTTAGGGTTCATTTGCTCTGGGAGGAGCTGGGACAGGGCAGGTTATAGGAATATTCAGCTATGTCTCCTGGAGCATTCTTAGCATCTCTTCCTTTGAGATTCTCCAGTAGCAAAGGAAGCCTTATTGGCTCTGGGGATGAACCCAGTGCAGACAGAGGGACTTCACTGGAAACCACCTCCCACAATTCCCATCCACATCTCTTATCACTGCCAGGCTGGCTTTAGGACTCTGGGTTCTGAACTCAGCCCAGCTAGCAATTTGCAGGGTCATCTTGGGAACATCTCCCCTCCATGCCATTTGCTGTAAAATATGGACCAAAATAACACCTTTCACCCTCCAAGCTGCAAGGGAGCAACTACAACAGGAAGGTGAAAGTACTTTGCTCTGTACTAGCCGTAAGGACTAACTCATAACCAGAGAAGTTGTCTAAGCATTTCTGCCCAAAACCAAAAACCAAACTCGTTGCCGTCAAGTAGACTCTGACTCACAGCAACCCTATAGGACAGAATAGAACTGCTCCACAGGGTTTCCAAGGAGCTGCTGGTAGATTCAAACTGCTGACCTTTTGTTTAACAGACGTAGCTCTTAACCACTGCACCACCGGGGCTCCTTTCTGCTAAAAGGGCCTCTTTATTTGCCTGACTGTGATTTCATTCAAGTCATCAGTGCATCATGCGAGAGAAACTTTTTCTTGAATGCACTGAGCTATTCTTCCAGTCTCAGGGCTTCATCCCAGGAGAGGATGGCCATCATTCCTGAAATTTCAGCAAACGCTATTGAGTGTTTATGGTGCAAAGGATCTGCACTCATCTACTAACCAAAAGATCGGCAGTATAACCCACCCAGCGGTGCCATGGAAGAAAGTTCTGGCAATCTGCTTCCATAAAGATTACAGCCAAGAAAACCCTATGGAGCGGTTCTACTCGGTAACACATGGGGTCACCATGAGTCAAAATCAATTGGACAACAACAAGTCTGCTTTGTTTTGTTTTGCTTTAATCATGTGATTGATGCTGGACCAGGGCTAGGGAGACACAGCTTCACAGGACAAAGCTAGGCTTTCAAGAACTGTAGTCTAATGAGAGAATAAACATAGTAAAAGCTGTGACAGAGTGAGAAAATGCTACAAGATGATGTTTATAAAGCAGTGTAAAAGCTCAGAGTAGGAAAAGTCCCTGAGTGATAGTCTAAAAGGAGGTAACATTTGAGTTGAGCTTTGAAGGATGAAGAAGAGTTTGCCAGGAAGAGAAAGAAGCAGGAAGAAGGAAAAGCACGTACAGTTTGAGATATGCTGAATAAATTTTCTTTCTCTCTTTTTTTTAATTGCACTTTAGGTGAAGGTTTACAAATCAAATAGTTTCTTGTTAAACAGTCAGTACACATATTGTTTTATGACATTGGTTAACAACCCCACGACATGTCAACACTCTCCTTTCTTGACCTTGGAGGACCTTTTTTTTTGGTGAAAATATACATAGCCAAAGATACACCATTTCAGAAATTTCTACATG
>NW_004444077.1:2438935-2460981 GCF_000243295.1 Trichechus manatus latirostris
GAAGGGATGAGACCAGTGGAGTATCTTAGATGGCCACTCACAGGCTTTTAAGACCCCAGACGCTACTCACCAAGGTAGAATATAGAACATTGTCTTTGTAAACTGTGTTATGCCAATTGAGCTAGATGTTCCCCGAGACCATGGTCCCCACAGCCCTCCACCCAGCAATTCAGTCCGTCAGGGAGTTTGGATGTGTCTATGGAGCTTCCTTGACCTTTCCTTGTACGAGTTGTGCTGGCTTCCCCAGTATTGTGTACTGTCTTAGCTTTCACCAGATATGTTGAATAAATTAATGTGGCTATTGTGCAGAGGTTAGATTGGTTAAAATGTTAAAGAAAAAGCAGATCAAGGGCAGGCCAGGAGCATGCAGTAGGAGGAAAGAGTTGGAAGGGGACAGGAGGACAGAAATGCTAATGTCAGAATCTGTCTCCTGGGTCTCGCTTGTGTTCTGAGGTTGATGCAGGGCTCTAGGGCTGCCGACTTTGGGTATCGTCAGAACCCAGGAAAGATCTTTGACAAGGCTCTGCTGTTTTCCTCAGTTTCGTGATGAAAAGACATCTGAGGAGGAGCTGGGAGGAAGGTGAGAAAGAGGTGGAGGAAGGAGGGGGAGGTGACCCTTTGTTCTCTTTGCATGTGACCTCTGCTAAGTGCTGAGTGTTTCATTTTCACTTTGCAACTTGTTCCAGCAGGTTCCTTTCTACTCTGCTTCAGCTTCTCAGGTAACCAGAGACCTTGCACAGGCTCCGAGGCACCTGCAGGGGCCTTACTGCTTTGGCTGCTTAACCTAGTCAAATCAATCCAATCACTTATTCAGCAAACAATTCAGGCACTGTGCTAGGCACCGGAAGCACACCCAAAGCATCAGGAGCAAACGTTATCCTTGTTTCCCAAAGCCAGTGTCAGGGTTATGGCACAGAAGACAAAGAACACAGAATTGGGAGCCAGGGGCCCTGGTTTCAAGGCCTGGCTATAAAACATTTAAGCTGTGTGACCTTAAGCATGTCACTTGCCGTCTCTGATCTTTGGTTTCCTCAGGTTTAAAATTAGGTTTGTAATACTTTCCTGTGTTCATGACTGTGAATGTAAAAATACTGTCTCATCTGCGAAACCCTAGACGAATCTTATTTTTTACTGTGACCAGACCAGTTAGGTGAGTAGGAGCCTATTTGTATTCATCAGAACTCTCTGTGGCAAGTAACAGGAAGCCAAGCCAAGCTGGCCAAAGCAACAAAGGAGTTGATTGTGTCGTTTACCTGGGAAGATCCTGGAGAAGCTCAGAGTCAAAGGAAAAGCAATGGAAGCTAAGGCCCCGAACTGGGGCGCACTCTGAATACCTTTCATTTCTGCCTGCCTCTGTTCCGCTGCAGCAGCGGCCTCCTTCTCTCTGCCTGAGGGGAACTCTCTCTTTGTGGAGGGGAACTTGGACACCGGCAGCTCCAACCTGATGGGCTACATGAAGAGAGTGGGGGAGGGGAGGAGGTGCAACCTGCTTCCAGCAGGGAGAAGGGAAAGCTCACTGGGCAGACAGACGGCAGAGCCCTGCAGCCAACTGTCCTCTGCAATGTAATAACCATTAATTCAAAAGTCAGTTTGAGGACCGATTCTGTGCCAGACACTGTTTTAGGCCCTGGGGATAGAAGTCTGCTCCACTCCCTGTGGTGCTCCCAACTCTTGCATGTACTCACTTACGCCCCAGGGACATCACACGGAGATGTAGTCAATACACCATGGGCCCTGAGAGTGCTAGTAATTTTACAGTATGATTTAGACAGACTTGGACAAAGTCCCCTCTGAGGGAGGGGACAAACAAAGAAACAAAACAATAAAAACAAACCAGAAACAATCCAAGCTCCATCAACTGATGAACGGATAAAGAAAGTGTGGTATATCCATACAGTGGGAGAATATTTGCAAATAAAAAGGAAGTACTGATAGCTTCCTACAAAATGCACGAACCTCAAAGACATAATGCTAAATGAAAGAAGCCAGTCACAAAAGACCATGTAATGTATGATTCCATTCATATGAAAGCACCAGAATACTCAAATCTATAGAGGCAGAACAGGAGCTCTGGTGGTGCAGTGGTTAAGCACTGGGCTGCTAACCGAAAAGCTGGTGGTTTAAACCCACCCAGTGGCTCCATGGGAGAAAGGACCTGGTAATGTGCTCCCCTAAAGATGATAGCCCAGGAAACCCTATGGGGCAGTTTTACTCTGTCTTATAGGGAACTGTGAATCAGAATCTACTTGACGGCAATGGGTTTGGTTTTTGGTTTATAGAGACAGAAAGTTGATTAGGGGTTGCCAGGGTCTGGAGGGGAGGGGTGGGGCACTCCCCCACTAGTAATGGATACAAGGATTTTTTGCAGGGGGGTGATAAAAGTGTTCTAAAATTACATTGTAGTGATGGTGCACAGTTCTGTAAATATGCTAAAAACCATTGCATACTTTAAACAGGTGAATTTATGGTATGTAAAATATATCTCAATAAAGCTGTTTTAAGAATAACAGAAAAATTCATTTTTTTAATCTTTTTTTATTATTGTACTTTAAGTGAAAGTTTACAATTCAAGTTAGTCTCTCATACAAAAATTTATACACACATTGTTATGTGACCCTAATTGCTCTCCCTATACTGTGACAGCACACTCCTCCTTTCCACCCCAGATTTCCCGTATCCATGCAACCAGCTCCTGACCGTCTCTGCCTTCTCATCTCACCTCTGGAGAGGAGCTGCCCATTTCGTCTCATGTATCTACTTGAGCTAAGAAGCACACTCTTCACGAGTATCATTTTATGTCCCATAGTTTAGTCTAATCTTTGTCTGAAGAGTTGGCCTCAGGAATGGTTTTAGTTCTGGGTTGACAGAGAGTCCAGGGGCCGTGCTTTCTGGGGTTCCTCCAGTCTCAGTCAGACCATTAAGTCTGGTCTTTTCACTAGAATTTGAGTTCTGCACTCCACTTTTCTCCTGCTCCGTCAGGGACTCAAGAATAACAGAAAAGTTCTCAGTAGAAAACTTAAATAGGGGGATGCAGTGGGGAGAGACTTAATGGTTACTCTAGAATAGATGGAGGGGTCACAAAGACCTCTCTGAAGAGGTGACTCTTTATAATCTTAGTTCTGAATCTTTAAACCTTAAACCAAAATTATCCCCTGAAGTCTTCTTTAAACCAAACCATACTTTAGCTTAATTAGTAAAGAATATCTACCTTGAGTGTTGTGCCCTTTTAAAGAACTGTCTATATGGGACAAAATTGACAGCAGAAACTCAGAAAGGTTAGATAGGAAGCTTAGGGGGGCAGTAAGTTTTATGTTAATGGGAGAGGAACAATTTAGAAAAGGAGGGTGGGACTGATTACACAACTTGAAGAATGTAATCAGTGTCACTGAAATGTACATGCAGAAATTGTCAAATTGGTGTATGTTCTGAGTATTTTCAATAACAACAAAAATAAATTATTAAAATAAAAACCTAAGCTCTGGTGACAGGAAGGAGCCAGTCCTGCAGAGATCTGAAGGAATAACATTCCAGGCAGAGGGAACAGTTAGCAAAGGCCCTAAAGCAAGAAGAAGTTTGGTGTGTTCAAAGGATCAGGATGGGTTTGTAAGGCAGGTGGAGGCCAGGTCATTTAATTTTGTAAACACCCAGCACTAAGGGAGGATTTTATTCCAATGCAGAAGAAAGTCATTGGAAGATTCAAGCGGGGTGCATGAGTTCAGTTATGTTTTTAAAAGACCATTCTGGCTGCTGTGGGGAGATTGTCTTGTTGGGAGCTAGTACTGAATCTTGTTAGATTAATTAAGGACAAAGTATTGAAAAAGAACAAAAGGTAAATAGGATTCAATCCCTGCCTTAGAGGAGCTAACAGTATAGTAAAAGAGATGCGTGGAGACATGCACATAAATCTCACTAGAAGTAACATGTAGAAAGTGCTCGAAGAGGCATAGCAAAGGGTTGTGGGGACCCAGAGGAAGACACAATATCACCTGGATGGGGAAAAGTTGTCAGCAGGGAACATATTTAAGTGAAGTGTGAGGGATGGATAGGAAAAGAAAGGAGGTGGTGGCAGCCAGAATAGCTTTCTTCAAGGCACGGTGGTAAGAAAGCCCAGGGAACATCAGGAAAGAGTGTGCCACCCAGTTCATTTATGGAGTAGGAGCCAAAATAAGAAGTGATGGGAGATAATGCTAATGTTATTCAGCATTTATTAAGAGTTTACTATGTGTCAGGCAATGTTACAACATACAGCACATAAAACATTTAATTCTCAAAACAACACTATGATCTAGCTACCATTATCATTTTACCCAGTATCAGTCAAGAACCCAACAGAAAATAATGGCACACTCAATTTAGGATGATTCAGGGAGTTTTTATTTTAAAAGGGCTTTTTACAGTTTATCTCTCTATTCACCTGAAGCAACAAAGAAAGGAGAGTAAGGAATAGGAGGAGGATATGGAATGTGTGGCTAATTGCCTCCACGAATAACTGCCTCCTTTGCCGTGAGACCAGAAGAACTGGCTAATGCCCGGCTATCATTACTGAACATTTTGATCAAAGCGTCTATAGAAGAATCCTAATCAAAAGGGGGAAATATAGAACAGAATTTCAAATTCTCATGGACTCCTGACTTCTGGAGCCCTGGAGGGTGGAAGAACCCCTGAAACTATTGCCCTGAAATTATCTTTAAACCTTAAACCAAAAACATCCCCTGAAGTCTTCTTGAAACCATATAATAGTTTAGCTTAACTAGTAAAAAATGTCTGCCTTAAGCAATCAAGCTCTTATAAGAGCTATCTCTACAGGCTCATATTGACAACAGCTACTGGTAAGATTAAGGGGCTACGAGTTTACGTTAATGAGGGAGGAACAACTCAGAAAAGGAGAGTGAGAATGGTTTTACAACTCAAAGAACGTAATTAATGTCACTAAATTGTGCTTGTAGAAACTGTTGAATTAGTGTATGTTTTGCTGTGTATAGTCTCAACAACAACAAAATAAATAAATTTTAAAAAAATACATAAAATAAAAAGGGCTCTTTAAATGTTGTAGACGGGGAGATGAAAACCACAGTATAGAGTGCAAGAATCCATGGCTAGCAACAATAGAGCACTCAATAAACCTAGGTAGGCTAAAGGGATGAGGAGAGGGAGAGGTCACCAGAATCTGGAAGAATAGAAGTCATACAGAGCAGGCCACCTTAAGATAAGCAATGACCTCTCACCAAGGGACACAGCCATCCTGAAGTGACTTTGAGGGTATGGCACAGGAAGGGGGGGTTATATACCCTGACTTCACCCCTCTCCCTCCCTCCAATCTCCTGCCACAGCTACCGTCTGGCTTAATACAATCAGAAACCAAAGGGCAGAGAAGCCCTGATGATGTGGTCTATGTAGGTCAACCTCCAAGGGCAGAAAGCCTAAAGTAAGAATGAGAAGGTGGGTAGTAAAGTACCTTGCCACAGAAAGTCTTAGCTTCAGGTGAGAAGTAGAGTGTTAATTCACTGTGTAAAAACAAGTATTGAAGATCTTTCATGGATTAGGGGAGAGAATGATCAGAATCAAGAAAGCTAGTAAGGAGGTTCTTAATTATCTGATTAAGAGGTGATGACCTAGAAGTGATGGGAGGAATAGAAAGAAGGAACAAATTCAAGAGCATTTTTTTTTTCAAGATGAATTTTGAAGGTCAACTCCATTGGACATGGTAGGTAATAGCATATGACAGGGAGCTGGAGTAAGGTAAGGGAAGTGTCAAAGATAATACGGGGGTTTTCAGCCTGGATACTGAGAGAAAAGGGTGTTTACTATTAGGGGAAATCCAAATGCACAGAAGAAGGTCTGAGTTTGGGAGTGTTATAATCAAGGCTCTTTCATTTAAAGCCCAGTTAAGCTGGCTTAAGTAGAAAGGGAGAATTTATTATAGGTTTCTTGCAAAACCTAAGGGCAGAATGTACAGCTGAACCTCAGCTGGGAACAGAACCAGGAATTAGCGAGTCATCCGAGGCTAGTGTTGCTCCTTGGCAAGGGTGGATCACCCCGAGTCTGCCTGCTCTCATTTCTCCGCCTCTCTTTGCTCCATTCTGTGTCTCTTTTCACAAGCCAGCTTTCTTTGCACCTCCATGCATATGGCTGAAAAAGGCCTTCCCCCATGGCAGCTTCAGCTCCACATTTACATCACTTCCCTGTTCGGGCAGAGCAGACTAGTATCCGCCATAATTCCATATCCTTGGAAGACTAGATCCACCCAGCTAGGGCCAAGGAGGTAGGATCATGTAGTTCAAGCCCACCCTGGGGTGGTGGATGTTCTCAGAGGAGGTCCATGTGCTGGGGGGAAATGCCTAAGAGGTGAGAGAGGAATGAGCTCAGTTCTGGACATTTTGAGTGGGAGATGATATGAAAGGTCTTAACCGGACTTTCTAGTGAGTTATAAAGATTTCAATCCAAATTGAGAGAGCAAGTTGGCAGGAGGCGAGTCAGGGCTAGTGAAACACAGGTGACAATTGAAGGCAAATGCTGAAAGAAGGGGTGTATGTGGAGAGACAAAAGCTAAGGACTGAACGTTGGTGGATGCTTCCATTTCCAAGACTGGAGGTGGAAGAGGAGCCAGTAAAGAATATAGAAAAGGATCCATCAGGAAAGTGTTATGGATTGAATTGTGTACTCCAAAAACGCTGAAGTCCTAACACCTATGCCTGTGAATGTGACCCTGCTCAGAAACAGAGTTTTCTTTTGTTATGCTAATAAGGTCATACAAGAGTAGTAATTGTTGTTGTTACTGTGCGCCATCGAGTCAATTCTGACTCATAGCAGCCCTATATGACAGAGTAGAACAACCCCATACGGTTTCCAAGGAGCGGCTGGTGAATTTGTACTGCCAACAGTTTGGTTAGCAGCCTGATCTCTTAACCACTATGCCACTAGGGTTCCAAAAGAACAAGAGTAGGGTGGGTCCTAAACCTAATCCCTTTTGCGTGGTGTCTTATAAAGGGGAGTACAGACACAGAAAAACACACATCAGGGACAGACGCTATGTGACAAAGGAGGCAGATGTATCTACAAGCAGCAAAGAAATGCCAAGGATTGTGGCAGCACCAGAAACTAGGAGAGAGGGCCACAGAAGGAATTAACACCGCTGAGACCCTGATTTGGACTTTTAACCTCCAGAACTGTGAGAAAATACATTTCTGTTCTTTAAAGCCACCTATTTTGTGATATTTTGTTATGGCAGCCCTAGGAAACTATAGAGGGCATTGGTGGTTTGGTGGTAGAATTCTTGCCTTCCACGAGGGAGACCCAGGTTCAGTTCCCAGCCAATGTACCTCAAGTATAGCTTCCAGACTAAGACAGTCTAGGAAGAAAGACATGGCAATCTACTTCAGAAAATCACCGAAGAAAACCCTATGGATCACAACAGACTGAACCAATCATGGCGATGGTGCAGGACCGGGCAGCATTTTTTTCCGTTGCGCATGGGATCACCATGAATTAGGGGCTGACTTGATGGCCGCTAACAACAACAACAGAAAGTAGGGTGTTGAAATAGTGAGCCGAGGCTCAGATTGCTAGGCAGGTAAATGAGGAAGGGGCTGATGAGCTGGAGAACCTACAGCAGCCAAGCACTTGTGATCTGAGTGAGGCTGAAGCACAGAAGTGAGGCAGATACCATACCTGCCATCTTGACTAAGCAAGGGGTGGTGCCTGCCATTCCTATGTGATATGAGAACTAACTGCTTGCATGTAAGCTATCTCCTTATTAGGTAAAATAGGAACTAACCCCCTGTTTTTAAGATATCTCCTTATTTAGGTATACTTCGGTTCCGGCTCAATTAAGAAAAACAAGAGAGACTGGGGTCTCAAGACCAGTTGAAACTGATTTGGAACCTGGTTTTGCCCACCTGACATGCGCGGTACCAACAAGCGTGTCCCTTGGATGACCTATTGATGTCAGAGGCCGAAAAACACATCCCCCTGTATGCCCCAGATGTGGGCAAAACGCCATCTTCGTGGCCCCCCACTTAGACCAAGCCGGCAGAAGATCAGACAGCCCCAGGAACGCCTTTATGGGCCAAACCAATCAGCAGGCTGACTCCACCTTGGGGCGTCCCTGAAGACCCCAGACCCAATTTACTTTACCCACATAAACCCCTCGGGCCATTGTTCAGGGAGCCACCTTGGCGACACAAGTCCCGGTTGTCTCCTTTAGTTGGCCAACTAAATAAAGCTGCTTCTTCCGTTTTCACCACTTCTTGTCTTTCCAGCCACACAGAGCAAACCTGGAAGCATTGGGTTACAGAGGGAGAGGAAGACGGGAAGCCTTGCTCAGAGGAGGTAGTACAAAGTCATGGTGTAGGTCAAGATACCAATGTGCCAAGGAGTGGCTCCACCTCTGAAAACGCAGTGCAAAATCACTAATGAATGAAGAAGCATTAGTGAGCACCTGCTTATCGCCAGCCCTGCCAGGGAAGAACCAGCGCTTCTCAAAGGACTTTTACCACAGGCCGGTTCCCACAAAACCCAATGGTAGGAGGAGTGTATTTCTTAGTTCAGTCAGAAACCTGAGACCAAATGGGCGGCTCCTGTCTGGAGGCAGGATGAGAAGGCAGGAAGGGTTAAATGGACATAGGGAACCTGGGGTGGAAGGGAGGGGGAGTATGCTGTCACATTGTGGGGAATGCAACTAATGTCACAACATGTGTATAAATTTTTGTACGAGAAATTAACTTGAGCTGTAAACTTTCACCTAGAGCACAAAAATAAATAAATAAATAAAATGATACTTAAGGATTGGAAAATAGACAAATTGCATTAAAAAAAAAAAAAAACCCAACGGTAGGAAAGTAGACATTAATGGTCACCCTAGCCCGTGATGAAAAGTGAAAAAAACCCGTTGCTGTAGAGTCGATTCCAACTCGTAGGGACCCTACAGGACAGAGTAGAACTGTCCCATAGAATTTCCAAGGAGCACCTGGTAGATTCGAAATGCCACTGTTTCGGTTAGCAGCCGTAGCACTATACCTCTATGCCACCAGGGTTTCCGAAAAGTGAAAAGGAAGTAGTAAACCAATCGTGTATAGCCTAGAATCACAAGTATGGGGGAAATATTTCAGAGAAGACAGGAAGAAAGGGATAGGGGATAGGGAAAATCACCAAATGCTGATGATTTTTGTCCTGGGGGAATGGAACTATAGATTATAGTTATATTTTATTATTATAATATAATATTATTATAATATGATATTTTATTATTATATTTTATTATATTTCTTTTCTTTCTTTTTTATAAATCTTTTTACATCTCTGTAGGAAGGGCATTGTTGTTCCAAGGAAAAAGCTCAAGGGTTTGGAGTCAGACAGATCAATTACAATCACTACCAGTTACTGACCACCTACCAAGAGCCTGGCGTTGTGTTTGTTGCTTTACATATATTATTTCTAATCCTTCCAGTAATCCTTCCTGTTACTATTATCCCCGTTTCAGATGTGAAAAGTGAAACTCAGAAATGCTAAAGAACTTTGTTAAGTCCGGCTTCAAAGCCCAAATTCTGTCTACTTTTTTCTTACCGCCTCTCAGTTTCTGACTCTTAGTAGATTTCTAACCTTAGGCAAAATATCTAACCACTTTGAGACTGTTTCTTCACCTGCACTAGAGATTAAAAAAGAAAGAAAGAAGCTACAGGGAAATGGATTGGCGTTGCGTCCTCAGCTCAAAATCTGCCTCAGAACCACCAAGGTAAAAGGGGACTAAATCAGCCTCTGGGAGGGGACCACAGCCAAATGGACCCTCTAGAGCACTGGAAAACTAGAAGGTTTATTCTGTTATGCTGTTTGGCTCAAGAACCAAGAAAGCTCAATGTTTGTAAACATTCTCTTTACTAGAAACACAAAGGTTGTTGATTTAGGTTTTCTGGGATGATGTCGTAAGCCTGAGTATAAAAGAGCAGTGGTGAAGCGAGAATTTAGCTGTTTTCCCAACTATGACAGGACCTGAGCAGCCCATGGAGACCCTCCTTGTTGGTCCATGGAGTCAATTTCAACTCATAGCAACCCCATGTGACAGAGTAGAACTGCCCTACAGAGTGTTCTTTGCTATAATCTTTATAGGAGCAGATCGCCAGGCCTTTCTCCAAGGAGCCGCTGGATGGGTTTAAACTGCCAGTCTTTTGGTTAGCAGCCAAGTGCTTAACTGTTACACTGCCAGGGTTCCTTACAGGGAACCTTAGGGCAAGGAAAAAACATACCAAGGTAGGCTGCACCTGCTCTGCCCCGGGGGAACTTCACTTCTGATTAGTTCTGTACCCTTGGTTAAATAAATCGGGGCTATGTTGGAGGGATGTATAATGATGGTAACGGGGAAGAAGCAACTTCCCACCAATCTGTAACTCACCTGAAATGCTGCATATGCCTACTTCAAAGATTTATGCATATTAAAAAGAGAGTCTTTAAGGTGCTCAGTAGAGAACTCTGTACAAAATATGACTTCATTAAATGGTAGCTTTTACTGCTGTTTTTCAAAATTTCTATATTCAACACGTATTACCTTTTATTGGTAAGAAAATAAATTTTTAAATGAACTTATTTTTAGAATGGGTTTATTACTACAGCGTTAGAATTGAGATGGAGTAGTTACACTAAAGAAAGGAGATTCACCTTTTACTTTATACATTTCTATTTGGCTATATATAACTAACTAGCTATCCCATTGCCATAGAGTTGATTCCAACTCATAGCGACCATATAGAAATAAACTATTTCTTGAAAAAAAGTAATCAGCAAGCTCATTCTTAGGAAGGCGAGGTACCTCTCTGGCATTCCCTTCCACCAGCCATGTCACTGAAATCTGGTTAAAACAAAGCATGTTGTTGTTAGGTGCCGTCGAGTCGATGCCGACTCAAAGTGACCGTATAGGACAAAGTAGGACTGCCTCGTAGAGTTTCCAAGGAGTGGCTTGTGGATTTGAACCACCAATCTTTAGGTTAGCAGAAACCCAGACTTCAGTCATAACAATAGGTAAAAGTGATGAGGAGGGAAAGAAGCCTCTAAAGGGAGGAGATGCTACCACAGGCAAAGGGAAGGGAAGTGGGGAAAGAGGTATGTTGAAGCAACCAAAGTTGGGCCCACACCACCTGGGTGATGTAGAAATGGGATGTGTGGAGGTGGGGTGACATGCCAACCTCATGTGAGACTTTAGGTCTTTTTCAGAACAGTCAACAGAGCTACTTCCTTCTCCTCCTGCCCCCTGGCTCTGGGTTCCAGATGCTTGCTTGGTATCTGCAGCAGCCCCACCTCCAGCTCTTCAAGCACAAGCATTAGAATGCCAGCCCACAACCATCCGTGTCTGCCTAAACCAGATGCCTCTTGGTCCCGCTTTGTGGGTCGCTAATGTAAACCCAGCCACCTGAGTCCAGGACAACTCTACCTAACACTTTCAGAATCCAAGTCATGAGACTTAATCATGGAAATGACTAAATATGACAATGGAAAAGAATCTATGTTGAGAAAATTAAAATATGAAAATTCATTAGCTAGGATGCTTTTGACTGCAAATAATAGAAAAGCCTGATGCAAGCTAGTTAAAAGACAAGGAAATGTATTATTACATAACAGAAAGTCAAAGTTAAGTCAGTACATAGGATAGGCTCCAGGAGTAGTTAATCAGAAGCTCTAAGACCTTGTCATCAAAGATATAGGTTGCTTCAGTCTGTCTCCTCTGCCATCTCAGTATTGTCTTTATGCTTGGGCCGGGGGCAAGATGGCTGTACAGTTCCAGCCACCTACCACATGCCCAGAGGAAGAAGAGATTGTCTCTTTCTGTTTCTCCTTCTTAGAGCAGGAAACCTTTACTGTAAGCCCTTAGCATACTTTCCCTCTCATCTCATTGGCGAGAAATTGAACCACATGTTCATTGTCAAACCATCCAATGCAAGAAGAATATTTTTATTGCAATTGGCTGAGTCCAATTATTTGGGGAGACCAGAGTATACTTCATAGAATGTAATTAGGTCCATGAAATAAACATACCTATAATATCAAAAGCTTGCGCCCATACTTTTTAGAGCAGAACTATGGTACTTCCTCTGACCCTCCCTCACCCCAACTCATCTAAACAACTACAATCCTGAAAGTTCTCTGCATAAATATCACTCATCTGGGAGAGAGAAGGATAAAAACGAACTTCATGGCTAAATACAATTGGGAAGTCTTCACTCTATGTTCTTTCTTAGAGACTCATGGTTGTCATTAGTACATTTACTAAAAGCTCTACAAAGTCTAGAAAGTTGCCACTATTTCCCAAACTTAACTGACCATCAATGCTTTTTTTCCAAACGACACAAATGAGCATCCTGTGGAATTAATGCTTCTTAAGCTTTGAGAAACCTCGGTGAAGGCATGGTCCTTCCTGGGGAGAGACAATATTTTATTCCTCCTTGTCCCTAAATCTTAGCTTAGGTAAGGAACTCTTCCTGGAAGCCCTGAACCCAGCAGAGGGGTCCATGCCTCCACTATGTGCTGTAGGGCTCTGTGCTGACCTCTACTAAACCACTTATCCCAATGTGTTGTCATTGCCTATTTTTCAAGTTTCCTCCACAATAATCTGTGAGTTCTTTTGCGTTCAGAAACTGTGTCTTGTTCATGGCTATACATCCAATGCTTAGCCTGGTGGCCAGCACAGAGAAAGCACTGAATATTTCTTGAAATAATCCAATGGACTAAATATGATTTTGCCCTAAGGCAAGGGAGTGAACTAGAATGAGGCCAAGATAGATAGACAAATATGATTTCAGCCATTCTAATCCACTCTGCCTCTATGTAATCATCAAGCACCTCTCCAAGATTGCTGAGGAGCTAACTTTTTCCAGAAGCTCCAGCCAGCACAAAGGAAGGCTTTGTTAATAGGCCGCACCTCTGCACCCAGAGCCCTCTGAATGGAGTCTCAGCCCTTCCAGGCCTCTTGCTCCTATTAGAGAGCCCAGGGGGAAGATATGCTCAGCCTCCAGACTGTGCCTTCGGGGTTGCCTCATGACCCTCACACCACCTCCATAAATGTAGACTAATAATCCTCTGGGCAGAGGTCATCAGAGTCTGTAAAAGTGCCTGGAGCTTTTTGGAAGGAAGAAAGGCCTTTCCTAAATACAAAGTAAGATTATAGCTAGCATTTAAAAAAAAGCCTCCAGCTGACACAGTCATATCAGACACGAGGGCCTCAGGGTAGGGATGACTAAGGGAAAGACACAAGAGTGAGTTGCTTTCCCTCTCTGTTGGTAAAGATAATACCGAAAGTGTGGTTGCTAGACAGTGATTCAAACATTCTCGCTGGCCTACCCGAGATCCATAGCCTACCCCTCTTTCTCCTTCCAGATAGAAATGAGTTTTTGTTCAGGAGTCCACCCTCCTCTGCACGGCCATGTGTTTCAGGGAGAAAAAAACAAACTACCCATTGCCGACAAGTTGATTCCGACTCACAGTGACCCTATAGGAAAGCGGATGCTGATTCCAGCTACAGATGGTGATTCTGATTCATCTATAAGCCAGTCATGGTAGCCCCATTCCCCATTGGCAATGCTTTGTTTAGGAAGGGCATGTGACCCTGTTCTGGACAGTTAAACGGGGGGGGGGGGGGCGGCGGGTAGCATCTGCTAGGAAGCTTCTGGAAAAGTTTCTAAAAAGGAAAATATTTCCTCTTCCTCTGGCCATTATTGACTCAGGAGTGATGGCTGGAACTGCAACAGCCATTTTTCACCAGCCTGACGATGAAGCCAACACCAAGGTTGCAGAACAGAGAGAAGGTAATAACCTAGGTCTTAGATGATATTGTCAAGCGTCATCATACGATAATTGTGAAAAGTTTTATCATTGTTTCAGTTGTAGTTTTATATGGAATATGGACTATGGCCAAAGTTGCCTGATTTAAATATACAGGGCCTCCAACTCTTCAGACAAAGATTAGACTGGACTGTGGGACATAAAATGATACTCATGAAGAGTGTGCTTCTTAGCTCAAGTAGATACATGAGACTAAATGGGCAGCTCCTGTCCAGAGGTGAGATGAGAAAGCAGGAGAGAGGGTCAGGAGCTGACTGAATGGACACGGGAAATCGGGGGTGGAAAGGAAGAGTGTGCTGTCACAGTATAGGGAGAGCATAGTGGGTCACAAAACAATGTATGTATAAATTTTTGTATGAGAGACTAACTTGAATTGTAAACTTTCACTTAAAGCACAACAATTAAAAAAAAAAAGGTAACTTAAAAAACAATAATAATGAATAAATAAATATACAGGACCTCAAGGCCAGGTCTTATCATTCTTCTACATCCAATCTGTTTGACTTTTCCTCCCCAGTGTTGGGCAGTGGACACCACCAACCAGTGTGAACTGAAGTCATGGCTCTAGAAGAGGCTGGAGTTTGTTGGAAGGAAGAAAAGCCTTTCCTAAATACAGAGTAAGATTATATTTAAAAAAAAAAAAGGTCACTGACCGCCAAAAGCCTGCAATGTAGTCACTGTGCAATGTCATTACTGCTCCAGCCCAGGAGGAAAGTGCGGTAAGAAGCTGTTCCTCTTAAGCCCAAATAGCCCACTCAGCTGACTGGGGTGAGGGGTGTGGTCAATGATAGCCATGAGGCCACTCCTACTGGTCCCTGGAGTAACGCTAAAATCCTTCAGCAGCCGGGTACCATCCAGTTCTTCTCGTCTCATGACAAAGGACACAGTTGTTTATGGAAGTGATTAGCCACACATTCCATTTCCTCTGACTTTTTGGGGTCATTGAGGCTCGATGAATCCCCAAAACTATTGCCCTGAAACAATCTTTAAACTTTAAGCCAAAATATCCCCTGCAGTCTTTTTTAAACCAAATAACAATTCAGCTTAACTAATAAAGACTGTCTGCCTCGAGCACTGTGCTCTTTTAAGAACCATCTATGTGGGATCAAACTGACAACAGCAACGCAAAAGATTAGGTAGGAAATGTAGGGCACAGTGAGTTGAGTTTATGTTAACAGGGGAGGAACAACTTGGAAAAGGAGGGTGAGAATTGTTGCACCACTTAAGGAATATAATCAATGTTACTGAATCGTGCATGTAGAAACTGTTGAATTGGTGCACGTTCTGCTGTGTATATTCTCAACAACAACAATAAGATTAAAAAAAAAGAAAAGAAAAACCTTAAGTAGGTGAGCTAGACCAGAGCACAAAGTCTGGTCTGGGGTTAAGGATGGGCAAGAGGGATACATTTGGACTTAGTTTACAATTGTTATTACTTTGGTTTATTCCTGGAGTAGCTAAAGACGGTGCAGAATATATAAACCAGGTAAGGGTGAAGGCGGATGGACATGGCTCCCCACTGACTGTTTACTCCTTATGGACACTTGACTAAAATTTGGGGTCCACCAGGAATGGGATGCCTGCCTGATGAGAGCCACATGGAGCTGTGGGTGTGCTACCACTCTATGCCTGGTCATGGCACCACCCAGAAACCACACGTGCTCCAGATAATTCAATAAGCCTGTTCCTCAGAAAGGCATACCACCTGTCCTTGTGTCCAGGTTCTGGGCGTTAGGATTCTTATGTGCCAGCACTAGGCAATCTTTCCTCTTCTATGCCTGCCTTGCAAGGGAGTTCTGCATTTGTGTCTAGCTGGGTGGTCTCTCTGGGCAGCCTGACCACAGTCTATCACAGCAGGCACAATGCTGCCAGCATCCTTGCCCCAGCACTCACCAGCTATGTGAAGATGCAGGGCACCTCACCTCATTAAGTCTTGGTTCCCCCATTTCAGTTTCCCCACTGAAAATGTAAGCTCCACAATGGCAAGGATTTTTTTTTTTTCTGTTTTATTCACTTATATGTCCTAGATGCCTAAACCACTGCCTAGCACATAACCAAAAACACCAAACCTGTTGCCATCGGGTCGATTCCAACTCATAGCAACCCTATAGGACAGAATAGAACTGCTTCATGGGGTTTCCATTGCTGTAATCCTGATGGAAGAGAGCTCTGGTGGTGCAGTGGTTAAAGCGCTTGGCTACTAACCAAAAGGTTGGCACTTAGAACCCATGAGCTATTCTGTGGGAGAAAGATGTGCCAGGCAGTCTGCTTCTATACTACTGCCTGGTACATAGTAGTCACTTGATAAATGTGTAGAATGAAATAGTCCCTAAGGTGGGAATAATAGTAGTATCTACCTCACAGGATTGTTGTAAATATTGAATGAGATAGTGGGCAAAATCCTTGCTCAGTATCTGGTATGTAGTAAATGCTAAATAAATGGCATTATTATGGTGTCCCTGAGTAGTGCAAATGGTTAACTGCTCAGTTGCTAACTGAAAGGTTGGCAGTTCAATTCTACCCAGAGGCACCTCAGAAGAAAGTTCTGGCAATCTACTTCTGAAAAATTGGCCATTAAAAACCCTATGGAGCACAGTTCTACTCTGACATACATGGGGGTCACCATGAGTCAGAATTGACTGAATGGCCACTGGTTTTGTTTTGTTTGTTATTATCATATTTACCTTTGTCTTTGCCCTAATAAACAGGCAACTTGTTCTACTTCAACCACTAACTGATAATCCAAGATCCATAAAAAAGGGATTTATTGAGTGCCTACTGTGTGCCCACATGGAGGCACAGACAGAGGCAGGGTTTAAGAATTCATTTTGTAGTTTCAGATCTGTTCCTCTTACTCTTCCAAATCTATTTATCTCAGTAAATGGCATCATCATCTTCCCTCTCACGCATCTGATTCCTCTCTTGCCCTCGCCCACCACATTCTGGTTGACACCAAGTTTCAGATCTCACTGCATAACGTTTTTCACACCCGCCCTCTCTTCTCCATCCCCACAGCCCCTGCCTATGTTCAGATCCTCTCTCACGTGGGCTGGTGCAGCCTCTGATCTCTGCCCTCACTATCCCAGTCCTCTGTTACCGTCTCTATACTCCTGCCATAACCCTCTTGTTATCACTCTCATGCTCCAAAGCCCCGTGCTCTCCCTATTACCCGCAAAACTAAGTTCAATTTATTAGCAAAGTTTTCAAACGAACCCTGAATAAGCTTTCTAGCCTTTTCTTTCACCATATCCCTCTCCTTACTACACCCTGTGACCACCATTTCCCAACACACCCAGGCAATCACGCAATTGTACATTTGTCAAAGGGATCCATTAGCCTGCAGCACTTTCTCCTCACCTCTGGAAATGCTAGTGGTTCTCAATGGTGGATAATTTTGCTTCCAAGGGAAAATCTGGCAATGTCTGGAGACATTTTTGATTGTCACAACTAAGGGAGCGTTTACTATCATCTAGTGGGTAGAGGCCAGGGAAATTCTAAACATCCTACATGGCCCAGGACAGTCCTACAACAAAGAATTACCTGATCCCAAATTAGGAGGCCTAGTGGTGCAACGATTAAGTGCTTGGCTGCTAACTGAAAGGTTGGTGGCTCAAACCCACCCAGTGGCTCTGAAGCAAAAAGACCTGAGGATCAGCCAAGAAAACTCTATGGGGCACTTCTACTCTGTCACATGGAGTTGTTATGAGTTGGAATCAAATCAACGACACCTCACAATGACAACAAATATCAACAGTTCCGAGGTTGAGAAACCCTGATCTCGCAAATGCTACTCATGCTTCAGGACCTGTCCGAACCATGAAGCTTCTCTGCGCTCAGGCTGAAAATTGGAGCATCAGAGCTGCACCTGTAGCTTCATTTCAGCTTTGGTAGCCTCATTAGTCCTCTCCCAGCTTCCCAAAACCATGCGTCCCTTCACTGGTTTTCAATGTTTTCTCTTCTGGCCTTGAGGAAATATCCCAAATTTACTCACATCAAATCACAGCCAAGATAAGACAGTCTCTGACTGCCTTGGGTCAGAATTCATTGCAACTCCAACTTTACTCTCCAAACCCATTATTTCCATTTATTTGATCAGCTTCATGCTAGTGGTTAACATGTTTCTCTCTATATAAGGAAGGAACTGTCTACCCCTCACCCCAGGCATTAAGCACAGTGCCTGACCAAAGTTAGGGTTTGATTGGTGTTTAAGCCAGTAGTGGTGGAGTCAGCTCTGATTCATGGTGACCCCATGTGTGTCAGAGTGGAACTGTGCTCTGTAGGGTTTTCAATAGCTGATTTTTCAGAAGTAGATCACCAAACCTTTCTTCTGAGGTGCCTCTGGGTGGACGAAAATGGCCAGCCTTTCAGTTAGTAGCCAATTGCATTAACCTTTTGTACCAACCAAGGACTCTTGATTGGTGTTTAGTGAATGTTAAATATTGACTGTGTGGTCTGATCCTAGCTTCTGCAGAAAAGCTTCTGAATGAGTAGCTTTTGTTGATATCTTCTGTTCATCTAAATCAACCCGTCAGTTATATCCTCTAGAATATAGCATGGAGGAATGAATAATTTCTTGGGCAGCCTTTTTTATTTTAAAGAAGGGGATGCAGAACAATCTAGCTCGTTCCACTCTTATTTCAGGTAAATCCTACTTCAGAATTAACACATGCACTTCCCTGACTCCCCACCTTCGCGGGACCAGGTGGACAGGATACCTGTCTGAGAAACACTACAAATTTTAAAGAGCAGAGTGTTTCAAAGGAACCACTTATCTTTAAACTGTCACAAAGCCATCGCCTCTCATTTGCTGTGAGGTCCAATTGACAAATATGAAGTTGAGATCAGTCTGAAAAGGCTACATACAGTATGATTCCAACCAGATGACTTTCTGGAAAAGGTAACACTCGAGAGACAGTAAAAAGATCAGAGGTTGCCAGGCGTTCAGGGGAGGGAGGGAAGAGCAGGGGGAGAGATGAATAGTTGGAGGACAGGGGATGTTTAGGCATTATGCATTTCCGAAATCCATGGAACTATGCAACACAAAGAGTGAACCTTAATGTAAACTATGGATCTTAGTTAATAATAAAGTGTCAATATTGTTTCATTAATTGTAACAAATGTGCCACACTAACGCAAGATGTTAATAATAGGGGAACCTGTGTTTGTAATGGACACTTTATTAATTAAGGTCCACAGCAGTTGGAACCAACCAGCTGCTCTGTGGGAGAAAGATGAGGCAGTCTGCTTCCGTAAAGATTACAGCCTTGGAAACCCTATGGGGCAGTTCTATTCTGTCCTGTAGGGTTGCCATGGAATCGACTCAGATAGCAATGGGTTTCTGTGTTTGGGAGAGGACAGGGGACTTGTCTTTCTTGTCTGTACTTTCTGCTCAATTTTTCTGTAAACCTAAAACTGCTCTAGAAAGTAAAGACTATTATATTTTAATGGCCATGCACTATACTGAAAAAAAAAAATCTGATATCCCAATAATTTCCCCTAGGTGACATTGAACAGAACCACACTCACCAAGGCAACTTTGGACCAAATTCCACTGGCCATGCCCGCAGCCTCAACTCTCTTCTCCTGACTGCTGATGCAACCTGCTTTTGTCTTTGGAAGTGTGGTGTTGGCATGGTGGCTGGGCACCTGCCTTCTCCCTGTTCCTCACTCTGCGCTGAATCAGTTAAGCAGAATGCTCTCGGAAGCCATTAAGACAACATTGATTTGACTACAACATGGAGCATTTCAGGGTACACGATGTTTACTGTTAAGTATATTACAAATATTGTCCCTAGGTTAGTCACTAATTCCCACCTGGCACGGATCCACTCAGTAGACTAGTTCCTGCCCCAGCTTGTTTCACCCCAAGCTGACTGGCTCTCTTAGCCTTGGTTTTATGGGTTCTTTCTGACTGGGTTGCAAATGCAAATCTCCCTTTCAGACCCACCCTGTATACTCCATAACAGTTCCTTGCTATCCTGGAGTCCATTCCATCTACCTCTAAACAAGTCTCAATTCTTGATGCCTCATGACAGACTGAGTAAATCATTCTTTGAGTCCCCTTTTGCCTTTACTCTAGGCCAAGGGTGCTTAACCTAGGGTTTCAGGTTAAGAAAACCATGATGTGTGCATATGAACAGTTATTTAGAGAGAGTCCCTTCCTTTCATTAGGAGGCTTTGGCGGTTCAGTGGTAGAATTCTCACCTTCTATGCGGGAGACCTGGCTTTGATTCTAGCCAATACACCCCTGCACAGCCACCACCCATGTGTCCGTGGAGACTTTCGTGTTGCTATGATGCTGAACAGGTTTCAGTGGAGCTTCCAGACTAAGACGGACTGAAAAGAAAAGCCTGGTGATCTACATCCAAAAATTAACCAATGAAAGCCCTATGGATCACAATGGTCCATGGGGTCCCTGTGAGTTGGGGGCTGATTCCACAACAGCCAATAACTTCCATTAGATTCTCAAAGCCACTCTCTGCCCTAGCTCTCACCTTCAACTATATTCTACATCAACTGCTATGTTTTTTTTACTGTTCAATGTGTCTCTAATTCTTGCTTTTCATCAACCTTTCTTCCCTCAGAATCTTTTTTTTAATTGTATCAGACTGTTTAGTTCACCGTTCCCCTCCCCCACCTTGCCCTGCTCTGCTCTGCCCTAGTCCATTTATTGTCTGACCCTGACAACGACTTCCAGTTCATTCCAAAATCATCATCCCCCAAACCACATTTACATATCACATCCATAAAATAACCTCTTCTGTTCAGTAGGAAGGGACACAATTACACTGCACCAAATTAGGGTAGCAGACTGTTAATTTAATCTTACATCCTTATAGAAAAGTAGATTCAACTTTCACGAGACTTCTATTGTAGACAATCAATCCAGATAATTCAGAACAACAAAGAGATTTTGCTCTTTATTTCCAGGTGGATTTTCCGATGCCCGTGAGGTGACGTGGAAGGAGCACTGGACCGAGAAGACATGTGTCCACATCCAAGTTCTGCCACTTACCAGTTGTGTGACACTGGGAAAGTGGATTAAACTCTCTGAAGCTCAGTTTACCCATACGTGAAATGGAGGTAGTAACACCTACCTTGCTCCAGTTAAGGTGAGGCGTGGATGACCTGCATTACCTGCAGGCACCCAGCACTGTGCTTGCAGTGATGAACCTCAGCCTCGCTGGTCTCCATGAGTCGACTGGAGTAAGAAAGAATCACTACATTGGGAGATTTCCCTTTGCCACTTACTAGCTGTGTAGTCATTGGCAAGTAGGCACCTTAACCTGCCTGAGATTCTACTACTTCATACGTAAAATGAAGATGATGTCCCCTCCCCTGCTCACCTTATCTAGGAAATTTTAATCTGAAAATGCTTTGTAAACTGAAGTTTGTTGCTAAGGTGTCATAATGGTGCATCTCCTTCCCAGGGAAGACTGAGCCAGAGAATTCGAACCAGACTCCTCCATACCCCCGTTCCTGTGGCTAGTATATTCCCCAGGAGAAGATCAAGCAACGATATCTTTACTGAATCTTGTCTCTGGGAAAGTAGGGCAAATTCTAGTAGCCTGGAGGGAGTTGGGCCTGAAATTAAACCCTGAGGCTCTCCCATGACTTGGAGATGCCAAATCATCAACTTTCCATTGCTTGGACTAAGTGACAACTGAGCTTTTTAAAGTCTCCTAGACAAATCCAGTAAGAAAAAAAAGATTATTTGTCCTATTATTTTATCCAGCATTCAAGGAAGACAGATGTGCTTAAAAATACAGTTTTTATTCACCTATGGGTTTCACTTTAGTCTATCCATGCAAGTGTTTTCTATTAGTGCATGTACTGTTGGTGTATCTTGCCACATTAGACCCCGCAGTCTCTAGAGAACAGTGTTTCACCCAAAAAAGCTGAGGGCGGACACAATTCGTGTCAGCCCTGTCCCCAGGAGACAAACAGCTAGGGTTAAATAGCAAGGCATAATAATTACCTTCAGGAATGTTTTCTTCTGAGAAGGAAAACAAAAAAATCTGGAACTCTCCAGGACTCCTCCCAGGCCCTAGACTCTGACCCAGCTCTACAAACGTCCAATTCTAAAAAAGGTTCCGGAACTGTCTATCGGAGTGTTCCCTGAGGGAAACAGCTCAGCTTCCGCCCTCCCTTTATTTGATCCAAATAGACAAAGCCTTAGATGTCACTGGAAAGTGCAGGCAGGGGTGGGAGGAGGAAGGGATCAC
>NW_004444077.1:2462710-2463905 GCF_000243295.1 Trichechus manatus latirostris
TGACTCTTCATCTCTTTCCTGACCTCCCTTGAATGGTTACTCTAGACCTCTTTTCATCGTAGCCTCTTCCTCTGCCCTCCCCTGAATTCCCACACCTGGGCCTCCAAGGCTCCCACACCCCTCTCTTCTCTCTCCTCCTCCTCGTCCCTGTCAACAAATCTCACTTTGATCCACTGTGTATTTCTTGACCTTCCCATTGTTTTACTAGTATAGAAGGTAGTGTGTTTTGCAAACAGCAGTTTACACTGACCCTTATCCTAAGAGTATTCTTACTCTATTTGGGGTGGGATGAAATGAATTGGTGCCAAAGCTTATTTCTTTTTGATTATCTCCTGTACACTTAACAAGTTATTTAAGGGGCAATTTCTGTCTGCTGAACACTAAGCTGGGTGCTGCCAACATAAATTTGAATAAGACACAGCCGATGGCCTCTGGAACTGTGCTCCACGTGGTTTTCAATGGCTGGTTTTTTGGAAGTAGATTGCCAGGCTTGTCTTTTGAGGTGCCTATGGGTAGACTCAAACTTCCAACCTTTTGGTTAGCAGCTATGCACATTAACTTTCTGTACCACCCAGGGGCTCCTACTTTGACACACATGGGGTTGCCTTGAGCAGAAATCAACTTGTCGGCAACTGGACTGGACAGCCTCAAGAGCTCATAGTCTAGCTCTCTGAAAAATAAGGATAATACCACCTCTCCTTCTTTGCAGGTAAGGAGTCTTGGTGGCACGGTGGTCAATCTCTCAGCTGCTAACTGAAATGTTGGCTGTTCGAACTCACCAGCCGCTTCTGCAGCAGAAAGATGTGGCAGACTGCTTCCGTCAAGATCGCAGCCTTGGAAACCCTATGGAGCAGTTCCACTCTGTCCTATAGGGTTGCTATAAGTTGGAATTGACTCAACGGCAGTGGGTGGGTGGGTTCTTTGCAGGGCTATCCTTCATGCATTCATTCACTTGCTCACTCAACAGATGTGTATGAAGCATTTTCCATTCTGCTAAGCAAATTTTAGATGCTTTTACTTACATGAAATTTCTAGAATAAGCAAATATATAGAGACCCAAGTTTTTTCAGTGGTTACTAGGGGCGAGAAGGAGGGGAAAGGGAGAGTCATTGTTTAGGAAACACTGAGTGTCTGTTAATGGTGATGGAAAATTTGGCAACAGATAGCAGCGATGGTTGCACAACATGATTCATGT
>NW_004444077.1:2469010-2470696 GCF_000243295.1 Trichechus manatus latirostris
GAGAATTTTAGAAAGGTGAAGTAATTATCCAAGGCCACACAGGTAAGAAGCGGCAAGTTTTGGTTCCAGGTCTAATTCCACCCCATGGGTCTTAAAGAGGAGCCCTGGTGGCGTAGTGGTTAAGAGCTCAGCAGCTAACCAAAAGGTTGGCAGTTTGAATCCACCAGGTACTCCTTGGAAACCCTATGGGGCAGCTCTACCCTGTCCTATAGGGTTGCTATGAGTCAGAATAGACTCAACAGCAATGGGTTTGGGGTTTTTTGTTTTTTGTTTTTTGTTTTTTTTTGGTTGGTTTTAAACACCAGCTGTATTACTTTACATCACAATAAAAACTTCCTTTCCCTTTAACTTAAACACAAACTTGATTCATCTGCAGACTGTTCATAAAGAGTTTGTGACATATGCCTTCTCTGCTGCCTATATCCCTGTACACGCTCAACCTCAGCAGCCCTTATGTAAAAAAACAAAATAGCGCCCCAACTCTGTATCAGTTCCCTCTCCCACAGTGCCCACAGAGTTTTCAAAGCAACAGAAGGTCAAGGGTTAGAAGAATCAGAACCCACAGGAGTGCATGCTGAGAAGGAAACACAGTGCACTGTCTTCAGGAAGTCTGGATTGCAGCTGTAGGGGAAAGGAGAGAAGAAATGTTTTCCTCCCAAGGAAAACGTGACCAGAGGTTTCCACGTAAGCACAGACTCAAGCAGCTTGGTCGTCACTTTTGGGAGGAGGGACACCTGAAAGCCACACTAGTGGTTCAAGCTCCAGCAGCTCCCCAGGTGAGAACAGCTGCTCCCGTTTCATCTGCTCCATATTCAGCAGGGGGATTAGTTTAAGGCTCCGACCCTGAGAGAATGATGCCTGCAGTAAGAGCTCTGTTATCCTGCCCAGCTGGGGAGTGAGGTGCCCTGCTTTGTCAAATGTACTGGTTCATGGAGGGTTGCCACATGTATTATCAGCGGGCAACCCATGGTCAAAGACCTAGAATGCACAGAATACAATTTGTACTAAAACTATCTTGACTGTAATTCCATCTTTCTTAGATACTTTAGCAGGCACAGAGCCTCAGGGACACCATCATAGAAGAAAGGCGTACATAAAGGGAATTCACATTGGTTTAAGTGCTCAGCTGCTAACCAAAATGTCGGTGGTTCAAACCCACCAGGGGCTCTGCGGGAGAAAACACGTGGTGATCTGCTCCCATAAAGATTACAGTCTACAAAACCCTATGGGGCAGTTATACTCTGTCCTATAGGGTCACTAGGAGTTGGAATCAACCCGATGGCACATAACAACAACAACATGCTACTAGCAAGGACCCTTGATGGTGCAGTGGTTAAGTGCTTGGCTGCTAACCTTGCAGTTCCAACCCACCCAGCGGCTCCACGAGAGAAACACCTGTTGTTTTTAGTTGCCAGCAAGTCAATTCCAACTCACAGTGACCCCATGTGTGCAGAGTAGAACTGCCTCATAGGGTTTTCAAGACTGACATTTTGGAAACAGATCACCAGACCTGTCTTCTGAGGTGCCTCTGGGTGGGTTCAGACAGCCAACCTTTTGGTTAGTAGTCCAGCACTTAGCCATTTGTGCCACCCAGGGGGTTGCCCTCATAAAGATTACAGCCTAGAAAACCCTATGAAGCAGTTCTACTCTGTCACATGAAGTTGTCATGAGTCAAAATCCACTTGA